>NW_027464015.1:10000-290000 GCF_050947455.1 Rhinoderma darwinii | reverse complement strand
TGAGGCTTTCTAAAGTACAACTGGGCGTGTATTGTGTGCGTACATCGGGGCGTTTTTACTTCTTTTACTAGCTGGGCGTTGTGTATAGAAGTGAATGATGCTGACGAATCAGCATCATCCACTTCTCTTCGTTACCACCCAGCTTCTGGCAGTGCAGACACACAGCGTGTCCTCGCGAGATCACGCTGTGACGTCACTCACTTCCTGCCCCAGGTCCTGCATCGTGTCGGCACCAGAGGCTACAGTTGTTTCTGCAGCAGCATCAGCGTTTGCAGGTAAGTAGCTACATCGACTTACCTGCAAACGCTGATGCTGCTGCAGAATCAACTGTAGCCTCTGGTGCCGATGTGTCCTCGCTCGTCCGACACGATGCAGGACCTCGGGCAGGAAGTGAGTGACGTCACAGCGTGATCTCGCGAGGACACGCTGTGTGTCTGTGAACTGCCAGAAGCTGGGTGGTAATGAAGAGAAGTGGATGATGCTGATTCGTCAGCATCATTCACTTCTATACACAACGCCCAGCTAGTAAAAGAAGTAAAAACGCCCAGATGTAACGAACACAATACACGCCCACTTGTACATAACTTTAAACACGCCCAGTTGTACTTTAGAAAGCCTCATTTGCATAAATATAAAAATGGTCATAACTTGGCCAAAAATGCTCGTTTTAAAAAAAAAAAACACGTTACTCTTATCTACATTGCAGCGCCGATCTGCTGCAATAGGAGATAGGGGTTGCAAAATCTGGTGACAGAGCCTCTTTAAGACCTGGATTAGAAAAATAAAAAGGAGACACGGCGCCACATAGTGCAATAAAGCGAGGGAGTATATTGAGCAATATGACCAACAAGAAAATTGCTCACCTTATAGAATGGATACCAGTAGGTATCACAAAAGCATGAAGCTGCAGCCAGGTCCGTACACATGCAAAAAGTTTTGCTGTCAAGGTAAATAATTGAGATGATTCAGGAAAAAGGACCACCGGCGCTGCTATATAGGATGTCGAGGCAATGAAATAAATAAATCAAGCTGGCCTGATGAAGACGCCGGTCCGGCGTCGAAACGCGTAGCCCTGTCTTTACAAATAAATATTATTTATTTATTTCATTGCCTCGACATCCTATATAGCAGCGCCGGTGGTCCTTTTTCCTGAATCATCTCATTTCTTTAAGACCTGAACATGCAGTGAATAGTTTTCAGATTATATTACTGGCTCGATGATCACATTCATTCCTAGTCTGGTCTGTGCAGTTTCGGTTTACAAATATTACGGATTGGTAGTACAGATCCAATAGACGTGGACAGAAAGCAAGTGCAGCATGCGTTACTATACTGACTGTAAAGTGCCGCATGTGTTACTATACTGACTGTAAAGTGCCGCATGTGTTACTATACTGACTGTAAAGTGCCGCATGTGTTACTTGACTCAAATAAGTCGAGTCGCTTCTCCCCTTATGTAAATCTACCCTCCCAAAGCAGACACTGAAACAGAGTTGGATTTTAATGGCCACAGCAGCCGTTTATTATTTAAATAACAATAACTTTAAATACCATAATTTTTGAATCCCCAAAAAAGGGGATACATCATAACAACAAATAACCCACTGCGACCCTATCAGGGTCATAACATTATAAACCAACCAGAATGACAGGGGCAAGTCCTTGAAGCCACCGATACTTAATTTTGGCCATCTGCCCACAAATACCTTACCCCCAGCCGTAACCCGGCCCAGGAGCACCAAATTACCTTTTTGCAGATGACCACCATATATATATAAATATATATAACCCAGCTTTCAAAAGGGGTAACACCCTAAGAAGCCGACAAATTGGGGGTGCATCCCGTGATGCATTCCCCCCCACCACTTTTTACGACCTACTTCAAGGACTCCCCCCCGCCAAAGCGAAACAGGCCTTGACCACCTCACGCCTGCGAGCTCCTCCACACTCCCACCGCTCGCTCAATTCCATCGGTCAAAGCCAGACTCCACATATCCATCCCCACCTCATTGAGGTGCACACCGTCCTCTCTCCAGTAGCTGCCTGTCCCAGCCTCCAGATCCCAGTGGCGCACCGCAACCCCACCATTACGCGTCACGAAGCTCGATATGGCCCTATTAGCCTTAATGCGAGCCTTGTTAATTTTTCCCACAGAACGGGCCATCCGCCAGTTCTTCCTAGGGACCATCTCAGACCACACCGTCACCAATTTAGGATAAGTTGCCCATAAGCAGAGCAAATCATGCTTGACGTCCCGTACCAACTCCCGGAAAGGGCGTATACCCAAATCGTTGCCTCCCACATGCAACACCAGTACCTCCGGCGCCCTGTCAAGCAGTACAAAATTGTGAAACTCGGGCAATACCCTGTTCCATGTCATTCCCCGTATACCCATCCACCTCACAACCGCCGCGTCCCGCGGAATCCTGAGCTGTCGACCGTCCGGCCGTACATCCGCGCGAAGGGCACCCCAGTACACAAAAGAATGTCCCATAATCCACACCATGCATGAGTCACGGCCTGCAAAACAAATGAAGAACATACACGCACCACCTCTTGCTGCCGCGTACCATTAATACTCAGGCGGAAACGCACGCACCCGGAACATGCTATACATCAAGATATCACAACATGTTCAAGCGCACATAAGAACGGAAACGTGCCGACTCCCAACGCCCTATCCGCTGCACGCCTGCATCATCTAAACCCCATCTCACCGCCTCCGTCGCTGCCCCTATACGGAAAGAATGAGACGAGTATTGCTCTGCCTGCACCCCGCTAGCCACCAGACACTTTCTGAAAACCGAAATAAACTGATACCGCGACAGAAACGAGCCATCCTCGTGCCGCAGCAACGGCCCGTCTGAGAGATCTAAACCCGCCAAGTACTCCTTGACACACAACACTGGACAAACCGGATTCTTTGGGACCGCCAGCAAAACCACTCGACGTCCTGCCCCTCCTTGGTCCGTTTTGGACCTTCGCAACACTATCTCCACCCTGTCTTCATACAAATCGACATTATCCTGCAACAAGCCCCCCGCTCTCACCGAACTGGGGGAAACCAATTCCCCTACCCGAAAAGCACCAAAAAAGGCTAACGCAAAAGCCAACCGGAATAGCTTGCTCTCTTACTCTGAACGACACACCTGCCGCACCACCACCTCCAGGGAACACAACAATTGAAATGACACGGGACGCCTCTTATCCCTCACCACTACACCCCGTCTCAGCCCTTTCAATGCCTGGCCCACCAAAAACCGCTTCGTGATATCTGCCAACCCCCGTAACTTACAACCGAAAGCAATGGCCGCCACGAAGCGATTAACCTTAGCGACCGTGCAACCCCGGGCGAACGCATCCCCCAACCAAAACAGCAAGGCCACCATCCTATCATCATCCGAGCACACATCTCCCAAAGATCTCACCCACTCCTCCCATTGCCTCCATCCAGCCGCATACGACGACCACGTCGCACTGGCCAGTGAACGTTTAATCAATGCACCTGCCGCCTGGATACCAGCTCCCACAGATGACTGGGACAGTCCACCCCTGTTAACTCCGCGTCCGGGACCAGCTGCCGGAAACGATCCCACTGCGAGCGAGAAAGCGCGTCAGCAATACAATTCTCTACCCCGGGAACATGCACCGCCACCACCCATGCATTTAAACTCAAACAGGAAAGCACCAACTGACGCAACAAGCGAACCACTGGAGGGGACGACGCCGAAGTATTATTTATAGCCATCACCACCCCCAAATTGTCGCAATGAAAACGCACTTTTTTGTCCCGGAACCTGTCTCCCCAAATGGTGACCGCCACCACGATGGGAAACAGTTCGAGTAGGGCCAAGTTACGCGTCAGTCCCGCCTCCACCCATGCAACCGGCCATTTTCCCGCGCACCATTGACCTTTAAAGAACGCCCCGAACCCCACCGCCCCAGACGCGTCAGTGAACAATTCCAAATCGAAGCTATCTAACGCCCGGGACATCCAAAGAGAGCGCCCATTATACTGTGCCAGAAAATGGAGCCAGACCTGTAAATCTTCCCTGTGCTCTGCAGCCAGACGAATGAAATGATGGGGTTCCCGAACCCCCGCCGTCGCCGCTGCCAACCGCCGACAAAAAACCCTGCCCATCGGCATGATGCGGCAGGCAAAATTCAACTTCCCCAATAAGGACTGCAATTCACGTAGCGTAATTTTCCTAATCCGACACGCTCGCTCCACTACCAACCGCAAATCCCCCAACTTATCCTCCGGCAATCTGCACTCCATTGCTACGGAGTCGATAGTAATTCCCAAAAAACAAATGGTCGTCACCGGACCCTCAGTTTTTTCCACAGCCAAGGGTACACCGAACTCCCTTGACACCCAATTGACCGTCTCCAACAAATTTGCGCAAACCCCCGAACACGACGGGCCAACGCACAAGAAATCGTCGAGATAGTGAATAACTGATTCCACCCCCGCGACCTCCCTGACTACCCATTCCAAAAAAGAACTAAACACCTCAAAGTACGCGCACGACAACGAACAACCCATGGGAAGGCATCGATCAATGTAATAATCCCCTTCCCAATGACATCCCAACAACCTCTGGCTGTCCGGATGAACCGGCAACAAACGAAACGCCGCTTGAATATCAGTTTTTGCCATCAGAGCCCCTCTTCCGTAACCACGTACCAACGCTACCGCCGCATCAAACGACGTGTAGACCACAGAACAGAGATCCTGGTCAATGCCATCGTTAACCGACGCCCCCTTCGGGAAGGACAAATGCTGAATAAGCCGGAATTTGTTACCTTCTCGTTTTGGAACCACCCCTAACGGTGACACCACCAAACCTGGAACTGGGATCGTGCTAAAGGGGCCCGCCATTCTGCCCAGATCAATCTCCTTCCGGATTTTTTCCGAGACTACCCCCGCATGCTGATATGCCGACTTAAGGTTGCGCTGCGTGAAAGGGACCTCATGCAAAGGGGGCGGAATAACGAAACCGTAACCAAAACCTAAACTAATCAACCGCGCCCCCTCCTTATTGGGGTACCTACTTAGAAAGGGGGCCATCTTTATGAGTTTCACCGGAGTCTCCCCCATAACCAGACGCACCGCTGGCTCCCCCTTGTCGTTTACCCTTCTTAAAACATTTAGACGCTCCATGTGACTGCCCGCTGCAATGTGAACACGCATGCTTGAATTTACACGTCGCTCCAAATTTGCACTGCCCCTCATTGAACTGCCAACACGTCCCAAATTTTGAACCTGAGGCCTGACTACCCCCGCCGGAAGTTCCTGCTGCATTCCCGCTCCCGGGAAAGGACTGCCCCTGCTTATAAAGTGCCGTCACTTTCAACCATAAGGCTATGTCCTTATGGTCCCACCGTATATTCGGCCGCACCGCTTTCCTCTGCCGAAACTGCTCATCGTAACGAAGCCAGGCCTGGCCCCCATAAACCCGATGCGCCTCCCCCACCGCATCCAAATAACAAAACAAGCCGGAACAATTATCTGGCGCCTTTTCCCCAATAACGCTCGCCAAAATTGCAAAAGCCTGCATCCAATTGACGAACGTTTTTGGAATCAACCTGTACCATCTCTTTTCTTCCTCATCCTTTTTTGTTTCATCCCGCTTCACTTTATCTAAATTAAACTTCTCCAGCGGAAGCAAGGAAAAAATCTCCACATACTCGTCCTTCCAAATCCTTTCCTTTACCTCCTGCTTTAAATGCGCCCCTAACGGGCCCTCATAACAAACATAAACCTCCCCGCGCGCACGATCATCAAGACGCACCCTATCAACCTCCTTTGGCGAGTCTGTTTGAACCGCCGCCGCCACTGCCACCGCTGCCCCGGCATTCAACCCCCCACCGTTTTGACGAACCGGAGCGCTTCCAACACTGCCCCCCCACACCGCGGCCGGCGCCACACCTGACGATTCTTGGGAAGGGGAACCACCTAGCCGCCCCACTAACACTTTTAAACATCCCACTAACTCCGCCAAACTATCCCCCGCACCCGCCTGTAGCGACGGGACCCCCGACTCCGCCGCGACGCCCACCGCCTCGACACCCTCTACACCGATACCCGACATCAATAAAGCTGGAAATGGTAACGTAGGTGTCAACTCACCAGGCTGCCCAGGGGCTGTGAACCCGTCAGCCGGACCCCCATGTCCACGTGGAGAGGCCCGCCGCTCACCGTCCTCCAATGCTCCGGACTCCCTCTGGCGCTGTCCGCATTGGCAATGTGTGCACGGGGAATTCCGATTTTCGTCTGAGTAAAGGGGGGGTGACATCGCATCATCCAATTGGCCGAGGTCCAGTTCATGCCTCATCCGTCCCGCTGAACCAGCTCCAAGCTGTTCCGTCCCTGGCACTCCAACCACCGACCTCATCCTGCGACCTCTGGTCGTTTCCACCTCGACGACACCATGAGCCGACCCTCTGGCTGGCACATCACCATGCAGGGTCGCCGTTGCCCTTCCGCCACGTGCTGAAGAAGGAGAGGATGTGACCGGAAGTGAAGGCCGCGTCCTCCTCGCCGCTGCCGCCGGGCGCTGCCGCGTTTTGGGATTCCTCCCAGGACCAGACGAAAGAGCAGCAGCAGGCCGCCCTGGGGTCTGGCCTGCAGGGTCCACTGATGGGCTCCTCTTGCGCCACCGCGCCCGCGGGATGTCTTCAGGACACAGCCTTGCGGGCGGGCGCGAGCGCCTCGTGCTGCGCGTCACGCCGGGAGTGCCAGCCCTGGCCTGAGTCATGGGGGAAACGGGCTCTCCTCTTCTCCTGCCCGACCCCCTGGTACGCCGGTCCTGTACCTCGGCCTGCTCCAGCAGCCCCGCGACCACCGGCATGACAGAGCGCTCCCCGCTTGCTCCAGCCGACTCTGCTCGCTCCTGGACCGGAGCGCCCGATTGTCCCTGCAGCAGCGTCGCCACTCGTGCTCCGAGCCATCCAGGACCCTGAGAGGCTGCCGCGGCCCGCAACAGCTCCATAGCCTCCTCATCAGACGCAGCAGGGGTAACAAACATGTTCCTGCTTCTGTGTCCTGGCGAAGAGAGGGAGAGCACAAACAGGAAACAGGTACATCCCCTTCAATCCCCACCCCTTCTCACTCAAGCCCTCCTGCTGTCGTCCCCCCCCCTTTCCTCTCATAGGCCAGCCAACTCTGTGTCCCTCCCATCTATTTTAGTCATGGAGGCCTTCCCTTATTCCTTTTTTCTTCTTTCAGTACGGCCTCTTCTATACTGACTGTAAAGTGCCGCATGTGTTACTATACTGACTGTAAAGTGCAGCATGCGTTACTATACTGACTGTAAAGTGCAGCATGTGTTACTATACTGACTGTAAAGTGCCGCATGTGTTACTATACTGACTGTAAAGTGCTGCATGTGTTACTATACTGACTGTAAAGTGCCGCATGTGTTACTATACTGACTGTAAAGTGCCGCATGTGTTACTATACTGACTGTAAAGTGCCGCATGTGTTACTATACTGACTGTAAAGTGCCGCATGTGTTACTATACTGACTGTAAAGTGCCGCATGTGTTACTATACTGACTGTAAAGTGCAGCGTGCGTTACTATACTGACTGTAAAGTGCCGCATGTATTACTATACTGACTGTAAAGTGCCGCATGTGTTACTATACTGACTGTAAAGTGCCGCATGTGTTACTATACTGACTGTAAAGAGCCATTAAAGGAGCCCTGACACAAGTTTGAACACTGACATTGTTCTTTCATTTTTGTGTTTGAATTTTGGATACACGTTGCCCTGGTCACTTTACTAGTATTTATAGCTGGGGCAATATTGGGATATTTACTACACAATTGCCTGTAGCATTATGAGACCTTGCAGTTTATAACAATGATGTTCAATAAGGGCCTGTTCACATCACCGTTCGATTCCGTTCCGTTCCGTAGTCGACTCCGCTATTGATTCCGTCGGAAAACCGGAAACCAGCCGGAATGGTGACGAACGGAAGCCATTAGCGATGTTTCCATCAACATTGAGATCAATGGTGACTGAAACGGAAGCTGTGCTGTCACTTTCACTTTCCGTTGCGGGGTTCACCCGACAGAACCTCGGAACAGAAGCGAACGGTGATGTGAACAGGCCCTAATGTATTTTTTTGTTCACACAGCTTTAATTTTTTTGTTTCGTTTTACAAGTTGTTTCTTACTTACAATTTTTTTTTTTTTTTGTGTGGAGGGGGGGGGGGGCGCCATTTCCATTTTCGCCTCAGGCAGCAGAAAAGCTAGAATCGGCCCTGGCCCCAGAGGTATCAAAGCAATGGAAAACCACCAGAAGTGACCCCATTTTGGAAACTACACCTCTCAAGGAATTCATTTATGGTTGTTTTTACCATTTAGACTGCACAGTTTTTTCACAGCACCTATTTGAATTGGGCTGTGAAATAAAAAAAATGAAATTTTTTCCAATAACATGTAATTTTTTATCATAATTTCTTATTTTCACAGGGAACAAAATACACCATTTTGTTGCCCAATTTCTACTAAGTGCAGCAATACCCCATTTGTGGAGATAAACTGCCGTTTGAGCCCATGGGAGGCCTCAGAAGGGAAGGAGCGCTGTGTGTTCTTTGGAGTCCAGATTTTGCTGGTTTGGTTTTTGGGTGCCATGTCGCATTTGCAGAGCCCCAGAGGTATCAAAGCAATGGAAACCCACCAGAAGTGACCCCATTTTGGAAACTACACCCCTCAAGGAATTAAATGATGGGTTATGTGACCATTTAGACCCCCATAGTTTCTTCACAGAACTTATTTGAATTGGGCTGGGAATTTAAAAAATATATAATTTTTTCCAATAATATGTTTTTTTTAGCTCAAAATATATTATTTTCACAAGAAATAAAATACCCAATTTTGTTGCCCAATTTGTCCTGAGTGCGGCAATGCCCAATTTGTGGTGATAAACTGACATTTGGGCTCATGGGAGGGCTCAGAAGGAAAGGACCACCATTTGGTCTACTGGGGATTTTCTGGTGCAAAGTCATGTATGCAGAAGCCCCTGAGGTACCAGTACAGTTGAAACCTCTGAGAAGTGACCCAATTTTAAAAACTACACCCTTAAGGCATTCATCTAGAGGTGTAGTGAGCATTTTTACCGGGACATACACCCCATAAACTGTAATGTGGGTTCTCACGGATATGGCAATACCCTCAATGTGGCTGTTATCAGCTGCCTGGGCACACGGCAGGGCTCAGAAGGGAAAGATAAGGGGGATAATCTGTGCGGAGTGCATCAGGGTAAGTAAAACTGGGGTAGATTAAAAATCAAGTGATGTATGAAACATTTTGAAGCACTCTTTCATACGGAGCCTTAGTTTTTCGGGACACGTCACATTGATATATTGTGTCATCCCTTATCCCCCTCTTATAGCAGACTTTGTACCTCTTTTGACTTTTTCCTTTCTTGCCAGTTTGGGGAACTTCTCCTGGAAAGTGTTGCCCTGGTACGATGCGTGTGGCCTTGCTTCCAGAAGTACTGGGTGTCCCCCCTTCTTGGTCCCTAAAAATTAGTTTCTTGATAACCACCTCTTGAAATTCCAGGAAAGTTCCCGTCTGGCCTGTACATGGATGTAGCACGTACGCATTGTACAATGCCATCTGTATGATGTGCTCGGCCAGCTTCTTATACCACACCGCATGGCGCAGTAGGGCTTCAGGACTTGATCTGACAAGTCCACCCCTCCCATGTACCTATTGTAGTCCAGGATGCAGTCTGGTTTGGGGGTCTCTGTACTGGTACCTCGTACAGGTACATGGGTACTGGTGTGGCATCTCTCTTGTCTTGTACTTGACACACAATCTGTTGCTGCTAGATTGTGCCCTGCTCTCACCCCTTCTGAGTGTTTGCCCTGCAGAGTCTTAGGGAGGCCTCTCAGATTTGTTCTAGCAGTGCCGCATGCCGCCGGACTTCTGGAAGCGAGGCACTTGAAGAGTGGGACGCTGGTATAAAAATTATCCAGGTAGAGGTGGTAACCCTGGTCCAGCAGTGGGTGCACCAAATCCCACACAATTTTTGCATAACTCCCAGTAAGGGGGGGGGGGGCATTCTGGGGGCTGAATACTGGTGCCCTTCCCTTCATGTATCCTAAATCTGTAGGTATACCCTGATGCACTCACACAGCTTACACATCTTCACGCCATACCTTGCCCTCTTACCCGGCAGGTACTCGAGGAATTGAAGCCTCCCTTTAAAATGTACCAAGGACTCATCAATAGAAATACACTTCTCGGGGGTGTATGCTTGGGAAAACCGGGCACTGAAACGGTCTAATAGGGGTCTCCGTTTATACAAACGGTCAAAACTGGGGTCATCTTGGAGTAGCCAATGCTCATTAGGATTTTTTTTTTTTTAGGTTCCAGTTCAGTTCTGATGTTGCTTTGAGGGGCCTATATATTAGACACCCCATTTTAGAAACTAGACCCCTCAAAGTATTCACAACAGCATTTAGAAAGTTTATGAACACTTTAGGTGTTTCACAGGAATTTAGAGCAAAGTAGAGGTGAAATTGACATATTTATTTTTGTCAGAAAATCATTTTTATACCTTTTTTTTCTATAACACAAAAGGTTTTACCAGAGAAACCTCAATATTTATTGCCCAGATTCTGCAGTTTTGAGAAATATCCCACATGTGGCCCTCGGGTGGTAATGGACTGAAGCACCGGCCTCCGAAGCAATAAAATAGTGGATTTTGAGGCCTCTTTTTTATTAGGCACCATGTCCGGTTTGAAGAGGTCTTGTGGTGCCAAAACAGCGGAATCCCCCAAAAATGACCCCATTTTGGATACTAGACCCCTTGAGGAATCCATTGTAGTTTTCTTGGGGTGCATGCGGCTTTTGGATCAGTTTTTATTCTATTTTTAGGTGGCGCGGTGACTAAAAAACAGCAATTCTACTATTGTTATTTTATTCTATTTTTTTTACAGCGTTCACCGTGCGCTATAAATGACATATTCACTTTATTCTGCGGGGCGATACGATTACGGCGATACCAGATGTTTATAGTTTTTTTTTATGTCTTATGGCGTTTGCACAATAAAATACGTTTTGTAAAAAATCATTCACTTTTTGTGTTACCTTATTCTAAGAGCCAGAACTTTTATATTTTTCCATCAATAAAGCCGTGCGAGGACTTATTTTTTGTGTAACGAACTGTAGTTTCCATCAGTACCATTTTTCGGTACATGCGACTTTTTGATCTCTTTTTATTCCATTTTTTGGGAGGTGAAGTGACCAAACAATTGTGATTCTGGTACGGTTTATTATTATTTTCTTTTCGGCGTTCACCACGCGGGATAAATAATGAAATCATTTTGTAGTTCAGGCCGTTACGGACGCGGCGATACCAATTATGTATAGTTTATTTATCTATTTTTATTAATAATAAAGGACTGATAAGGTAAAAAGGGGGATTTTTACTTTTATTACTTTTGCATCTTTTATTTTCTTATTTTTACACATCTTTTTTGTACTTTTTTTTAACTTTATTACTTTGTCCCACTAGGGGACATGAGGGCAGGAGGTCCTGATCGCTATTCTAATACACTGCACTACATGCGTAGTGCAGTGTATTAGAGCTGTCATCTACTCACTGACAGCAAGCATAGTGGGTCCTGACTTTGTCGATGGCATAGCCGGACGCCATTGTTTGGTGTCCGGTTGCCATAGTTACAATCGCCGGCCGCTATCGTGTAGCAGGCCGGCGATTGTAGCTTAACCCCTAAAAAGCCGCGATCCCTATTGAACGCGGCTTTTAAGGGGTTAATCAGCGGGGACACAGCGATCGGTCGCCGCTGTAGGAGCTGCGGCAGCTGCTGCACGACACAGCAGCTGTCACAGCTCTTGTATGTGTCGGGAGGACGGCCGAAATGGCCGTTACTCCCGAGACGTACTATTAGGTCATGGAGCGCGAACGATACAGCTACCATGACCTAATAGTACGTCCAGGAGCGGGAAGGGGTTAAGGACATTCACAGTGCAACGAAATACCACATTGCCCTCATAATAAATGACAGCCACAGTGTCTCCATACCAGTGCCAACCACAGTGCTCCCACAGCAGTGCCAAGTACAGTGTTCCCATAACAGTGCCAACCACAGTGCTCCCATTAATTACACTGCCATCCAGTGCTCCCATAAAAGTGCCAACGAGTGCTCCCATAACTGCCGCTTTCCACGATTGCATTGCGGGGGGGGGGGGGCGTGATGAGCTGTTAGAGGGGGTCGCCCCCTCTTTCTAACGATTTAAATGCTGTGGTCGCTATTGACCGCAGCATTTAACGAGTTAAACAAGCGGGATCGTGCACGAGTGTCATATACATATACACCGGCATCGTATGGAGCGGGTTCACTCCGTGAGCCTGTTCCATACTTCCCCTTCCCGACTTTGGCGTATGGATACGTCAAATGTCGGGAAGGGGTTAAACTTCATGTTGGTTCCTGATTTATTCGTCCTTGTCTACCAAGGTGCCTTCCTGCCGGGACGTATGAGATTCCCATCTTGACAGGGAAGGGTTAAAGAAGTTGTCCAGGATTAGAAAAACATGGCTGCTTTCTTCCAAAAACAGCGCCACACTTGTCCATGGGTCGTGCCTGGTATTGCAGCTCAGCTTCATTGTAGTAAAAGAGGCAGGGCTGCAATAACACACACAACCTGTGGGCAGGTATGGCAGGTATGACTCAAAAAGTGATCGCAGCATATTCCATGTTAAAGGAATACCCTTATTTTGGAAAACGAGGCGTAAAAAAACGCCCCGTTGGAACAGAACGCCGTATTTCCCATTGAAATCAATGGGCAGATGTTTGCAGGCGTTCTTCCATTTTTTTCAGGCATTTTTCGATGCGTAAACGCCCCAAAATACGCCTGAAAACACTCCATGTGATCATACCCTGATTGCAGAAGAGGCTGTTCTTCATGAGACAAACCTTAAGGAGGCGCTGTCACCACATTATAAGTGGTCTATCTTGTACATGATGTGATCGCCCACTTGGTCATATAGTAAAACACGCCCAGTTGTCCATTGAGAGACTCATTAGCATAAAGCTAATATAGGTCATAACTCCGTCAAAAATGATCGTTTTTCTAAATAAAAAAACACTGCTGTGATCCACATTACAGCGCCGATCACATCACGTACAATATAGGCCACTTATAACGTGGTGACAGAGCCTCTTTAAGCTCTTTATTTCGGCCTTTCTTCTTGGAGGTTCTCAATTCTCATAAATGAAGGGGTTGTCCAGGTTTTGAGGAAATAAACCAGAGACTGGCGGGAGACCACAGGGTCATCGGCGCTGGAGCAGCGGGGAATTTCCAGGGGACTATGGGCTTTTTTTTATTTTACCATACACGCAGCTGTCCAATTTTTTGGGGTGCATATAAATGTCAGTCATGAGGTGTCGTAAAGAAGAGAAACGTGTCACAAGTCATTTATTATGTACAATGTTCCTCATGACACTAATAATAAATCTCCTCCAATATCTCCGCTCACTGGTAATGGCAGTTGTAATATTTCCTATACGAGCTCCTGGGTGGCTCATGGCAACGCTGCTCTGTTGTCATGGTTATTACCGGCTTCAGCTGCGGCCTAGTAGAGGACAGCGGGGGATCTCCAGAACGGCGCCATTCAGGTGACATATCGGGGGCAGGTAGAGCGCCATAACTCTGATCAGAAGCCGACATCTCAGTGTTAGAGGGTAAATCAGACGTCCGGTGACTATAACAAGAAGACGCCAGGACATGTCCACAGGGGAGATAATAAAAGCGCTGGATTATGGGGACACTCCTGTCAGGGGCCCCCCAGGCTATTGCCTGGGGGACACATGGTCGCACGGCCCCCCATAAGTTGTTAATAAAATATGTTTTTTTGCTTGGTATGTTTTTCTCTCCCCCTTTCCCTCTTTTCTCCATTTGTTATTTTATATTAGAATGGTACTTACCATCGTGGTGTCCCCCGGGTAAGCTGTGCTGGTGGCACGAGCCGGTTTCCAGATGTTTCTGTCTCTGGGCAGTTTGGAGTTGGTCCCAGCTGATTGGACCTAGGTCAGCTGTGCAATTGCATGAGCAGGTTCTGGCAGATTCTATCTCCAGGCAGTTTTGTGGAAGGCCAGCTGATTGGTCATTGATAAAATCCTAAAGGCGGGAAAATTGGACATAAAAGGAGCAGTTCATCATGGTCAAGCAGCCAGTTTTTGAAGATTGGACCGTCGCCATGGATGTCCTGCTGATGGAGCTGATCAGAAGAGCGGAGTCGGAAGGAGGAGAAAACTGGCTGAGGCAATGCCTAGCAGCAGCGCCGTCGAGGGAGGTCGAGGGAAGAAGCGAACTTACTGGGCTGGAAGACGAAATAGAGCAAGCAGTGTCTCCTGCTCGGTCGTCGCTCGAGGTGCCGTCATCAGCTGCAGCCAAGAGGAGGAAGTCTGCAGCAGAGTCATCACTGAGGGTGGAGCGCAGTTCCGGACGTTCGCTCCAGGTGCCGGAGCTTGAGAGGAGGCGGCCGACCGTGTCATCAAAGAAGGTGGCGCACAGTGCCGGAAGTGCGCAGCAAGTGCCGGCGCAATTGGCTAACCCGCTGGCCAGAAGTTTAGTCAGAGAACGGGAGACAACAGGTTGGTCGGGTACCCCCTCCTGCTCCAAGGATGGTGTGGAGGACACAGCGGAAGCGCCGGCCTCACCGGTTTTAGAGGCGGCGCAGGACTTTTCTTCAGAGCTGCAACCGAGGAAGAGGAGCCGGAAGACTAGGGTGGCTTATTCCCCACCCCCGCCAGTATCAAGGAGAAGAAGAGGTCCCAGGAGTCAACTTTCCTGTCAGCAAGTTTCCCCAGGATCTACAGGCACGCAGCAGGAGGTAGCAGAAGTGGTGCACGACCCAGGACAGGTGGAACAGAGTGGTGAGATGCCAGCTACCCCTTATCTGTCCCACCCCATCCCCCCTCCCCTCAATTCTAATGTAATGTTTGATATTTTAAAATTATTAGCTGATTTGGTCAGTAAGTCGGCTGTTCCTGCTAGTTCCCCCGCTGATGTATGGAAGCATAGTAGTCAGCATTTACAGAATGCTGGTTTTAGTAATATTCCTGTTTTAGAGAAAGGAATTGGTGTTTCGGAAACTTGCTGTAAGGAAGTGATGTCTTGCGATATTTCGCCATTAGGTTTTCATTTACAGCCAGCAATTAAGGAGCGTATTTGGAGGAACGAGTTTATAGATTTATTTTCTTTATTACCATCCGCGAAGGAGACTCTTGTCAAGCAGGATGGTAAGTCTGATAAAGATGAGGATAAAAAACGTTCTCCTCCTAAGTCTTTCTTTAACTGGCTACAGGCGTTCTGTATCTATGCTTCAGTTTTAGGGGAAAAGTCTTTCATTAATTCTAGTAATTTATTTCAGCATGTAGACATTATTCTTGAGGCTTACCGCCAGTTTGGTGGTTTAGCATGGTACAATTATGATGAAATGTTTCGCCAGAAGATGGCAGTGTACCCTTCATTAAAATGGGGCACTAAGGATGTTGGTTTGTGGCTTAGTTTAATGCTTCCACAAAGGTCAGTGCCCAAGCAGCAGCCTAGTTCTCAGAATACGTTGAGGAAAGGAGTTTGCTTTGCTTATAATGAAGCTCAGTGTAAATGGTTAAACAATTGTCGGTATAAACATGAATGTTCCTTTTGTGGGGGTTCGCACCCAATGTGTCGCTGTTTTAAAAGAGCAAACCAGTCTCAACCCCCTAGTTCCAAAGAACAGTTATCCAAAAGCATGGACGCCAGTGATATTAATAAGAATGGAGCCTTGGCTAGAAATGTTCCTAGACAGGGAGAAAGCTAATTTAATTTTTAACGGTTTTAAGTTTGGTTTTGATATCCCTTCTTTCAAAGGATCTGGTTGTTGCTGGGTGGATAATTTGAAATCCATCCAGCAGCATAAGGATATTGTGCATCAGAAAATCCTGAAAGAGCTTGAAACTGGCAGGATCGCTGGTCCTTTTATACATCCGCCGTTTACAAACTTTAGACTTTCACCTTTAGGAATTGTCCCTAAGAAGGAATTGAATTCATTCCGTTTAATACATCACCTTTCTTACCCGTTTAAGGCTTCATTAAATGATGATGCTGACAAGTCTAAAGCGACAGTACACTATGCTTCGTTTGATCAGGCTGTCTCTTTATTGAGACAGTTTGGTCAAAATGCTTTTTTTAGCAAAAGCTGATATCAAATCAGCTTTCCGTTTACTACCAGTTAACCCTGCAGGTTTCAACTCTCTAGGTTTTCAATTTGAAGGTGATTATTTTTATGACAAATGTTTACCAATGGGTTTTTTCTTTATCTTGTTTCTATTTTGAGGCATTTTCATCCTTTTTACATTGGGTAGTGCAGAAGCAAATTCCGGATGGAGGTGTTCTGCACTATCTTGATGATTTTTTGTTTATAGGTGATGCTAGTTCTGAGTTATGTTATTCCTTATTGTTAAAATTTGTCGAGTTT
Organism: Rhinoderma darwinii; assembly: GCF_050947455.1. NCBI lineage: Eukaryota > Metazoa > Chordata > Amphibia > Anura > Rhinodermatidae > Rhinoderma > Rhinoderma darwinii. The sequence goes on along the minus strand of NW_027464015.1, from coordinate 273,494 downwards.
ATGAAATTTTTTGGTGTTCCGTTAGCTGAAGAGAAGACTGTGTTTCCATGTAGGTCATTAGAATTTTTAGGTATTAGAATAGATTCTGAGAGAATGGAATTTAGTTTACCAGAGGAAAAATTGTTAAAGTTAAGGGTTTCTTTAGTCAGTATGTTAGCTAGGAAGAAATGTTCATTACGTGATATGCAGTCACTGTTAGGGTTGTTGAGCTTTGCCTCTAGAGTTATTCCTATGGGAAGAGTTTTTTCAAAGCGACTGTATTTTTCAACAAGGGGTCTTAAGTCACCTAGGTCCCATATTAGGTTAACGGTTCAGCTAAAAGAAGATTTAGCTGTATGGCTAGAATTTTTATCTAAATTTAATGGACGCAGTTGCTGGCAGTTTAATTTTGAGGATTCTGACTCTTTGTCTTTATTTACGGATGCAGCCGGTAGTATGGGCTACGGGGCATTCTTTAATGGTCAATGGTCGGCTGAGTTATGGCCCAGTGCTTGGCGTGTAAGCAAAGTTACTTCAAATATTGTCTTATTGGAATTATTTCCGGTTTTGGTAGCCATAGTTGTATGGGGTCATTATTTTAAGAATAGGAGAATTTTGTTGTTTACGGATAACAAAGGTGTGGTCTTTGCAATTAACACATTATCTTCAAAATGTGAATTAGTAGTTAAGATATTAAGACATTTAACTTTATGTTGTCTGAAGTTGAACATCTGGTTGAAAGCTAGCTATATAGAAGGAAAAAAGAATGATATAGCAGATTCATTATCTCGTTGTCAGTGGCGGAGGTTCAGAACGATGGCACCAGAAGCGGAGCTTTGTGGAATTCCGTGTCCTCCTCATTTATGGAATCTGATTTGGGACTAATCTATGTTAATATTCAGAGATCCTTGGCTCCAAGAACATGGGCTGATTATTCAGCTGCTTGGAAGGAGTGGGTTAATTTCTGTGTTAATGAGAACTGTAATTTCTTTCATAATGAGGTAGGTCTAGTTTTGAAATTTGTATGTAGCCTGATTAGTAGGAGGCTGTCATTTGCCTCCATTTCTAAGTCTCTGGCAGGCATCTCTTTCTTTCTTAAATTAAACAGTTGTCCGGCTATTTCTTCGCTCTTCCCAGTTAAGCAGCTTTTGAAAGGTTACCATAGGTCAGCTCCGGTTGTGGAAAGACGAAGGCCTATTTCATTAGATTTGTTGTTAAAATTATTCAATGTGTTACATTTAGTTTGTTTTAGTAATTTTGAAGTGTGTTTGTTTAGAACAGCATTTGTGTTAATGTTCTTTGCAGCCTTGAGAATAAGCGAACTGGTGGCAGAGAGTAAAGTTTCAGTCCCGGGCCTTTCATTTCAGGATGTTAGTTGCAAAATTGACCATGTTTTGTTATTGTTAAAAAAATCTAAGACAGATCAATTAGGAAAAGGTCGTTTGGTTAGAATTAATCAGTTTTCGGGTTCTGTTCTTTGCCCAGTTTCTAATGTTAAACATTGGTTGTCAATCAGGCCGAGTCTTGGGGTTGCTTTCCTGATTCATCAGAATGGGGATCAGCTGTCCAGATTTCAGTTTAACTCTGTTTTAAAGAAATGTTTGAAGTCCCTGAAGTTGGAGCATTTAAAAATATCCTCCCATTCGTTTAGAATAGGTGCAGCTACGGAAGCTGCACAGTTAGGAATTGATGAAGGGATTATAAAAAGAATTGGAAGGTGGGAGTCTAATAGATTTAAACTTTATGTTCGACCAGACTTGTTAGTAGTGTAATTATATATCCACAGGTAAGCGTTTGGTTGTTTGGATCCTTGGCCACTCTTTTATATTTTGGGCACAGAAGAGAGCCGCGAGAAGGTCCTATACAGAAAATTTGTCTATGGATCCGCTAGTTTTTTCGGTTTTTTTTGGCATGGGGTAAGGGGTTTGCAATGGAAGAACGTGTTTTCTTTAGTTAAATCACTGAGTTCTTATTGGCCGGATCCGAATTTAATTGTCATCCATGCTGGAGGCAATGACCTAGGTAAAGAAAAGACTTTGGACTTACTTTGGGAAATGAGAAGGGATATAGCCTTGATAAAATGTCTTTTCCCTGACGCTACTATTTCCTTTTCAGAGATTATTCCAAGACTGCTATGGTCCTCTGGAAATTATAAGTTTTTGAATCGAATCCGTAAAAGGATTAATAGAGCCATGTCTAAATACATGTCGGTCCTCGGTGGTCTTTCTTATAGACACAGTGACCTTGAAGACCTCACAGACGGGCTGTTCAGAAATGATTGTATACATCTTTCTGATGTGGGTATCGACATTTTCAATTTGGGCCTGCAGAATTTAATTGAAGAATGGCTGCGGTGTTTTGGGGGGGCCATGTCTTGGTAATGTCATGGCTTGTGGGGTTTGTCACCCAGCTAATGCTGGGCGGACTTGGTTTTTATTGGTCAAAATATTTATATTTTATTATTTATTCGATTATTTATGGTTATTCTCTTCGAATTATTTTATCTTAGGTTACCCTTAATAAACACCGTGGCCATTTTTATCCAAAGAAACTGTTGTCATGTTTTATTTCATTTTGATTGAGTATTGTGGGGTTTGTGCTACCATGTCAGGGGCCCCCCAGGCTATTGCCTGGGGGACACATGGTCGCACGGCCCCCCATAAGTTGTTAATAAAATATGTTTTTTTGCTTGGTATGTTTTTCTCTCCCCCTTTCCCTCTTTTCTCCATTTGTTATTTTATATTAGAATGGTACTTACCATCGTGGTGTCCCCCGGGTAAGCTGTGCTGGTGGCACGAGCCGGTTTCCAGATGTTTCTGTCTCTGGGCAGTTTGGAGTTGGTCCCAGCTGATTGGACCTAGGTCAGCTGTGCAATTGCATGAGCAGGTTCTGGCAGATTCTATCTCCAGGCAGTTTTGTGGAAGGCCAGCTGATTGGTCATTGATAAAATCCTAAAGGCGGGAAAATTGGACATAAAAGGAGCAGTTCATCGTGGTCAAGCAGCCAGTTTTTGAAGATTGGACCGTCGCCCACCCTCCCGCCCTATTGTTCTTAAATTCCTTCACGTCACGTTGTTTGTTAGAGGGGTTTGTCACCCAGCTAATGCTGGGCGGACTTGGTTTTTATTGGTCAAAATATTTATATTTTATTATTTATTCGATTATTTATGGTTATTCTCTTCGAATTATTTTATCTTAGGTTACCCTTAATAAACACCGTGGCCATTTTTATCCAAAGAAACGGTTGTCATGTTTTATTTCATTTTGATTGAGTATTGTGGGGTTTGTGCTACCATGACATTTCTGCTACTAAAAGTGAAACATTTGAAAGTGAACCATTTAAAATCTAGTTCAAGTGGGGTATGTTCACAAATGTCAGAGGCGGTGGTGAGCAGCAGAGGCAGGCCGGGACACAGTTCCAGGGCCAGGGGTGTGACGGCAGGCAGCGTAGGCCGGGGCAGAGTTTCAGGGCGGTGGGTGAGAGGACTAGGCCACAATCCAAGGAGATCCATTTGGTGACCAAACAGCAGTGACAATAAAAAGGCCCAAATGTCAAAGAATGACATTTCTGCTACTGAAAGTGAAACATTTGAAAGTGAACCATTTAAAATCAAGTTAAAGTGGGGTATGTTCAAAAATGTCAGAGGCGGTGGTGAACAGCAAGGGCAGGCCGGGGCAGAGTTCCAGGGCCAGGGGTGTGACGGCAGGCAGCGTAGGCCGGGGCAGAGTTCCAGGGCGGTGGGGAGAGGACTAGGCCTCAATCTAAGGAGATCCATTTGGTGACCAAGCAGCAGTGAAAATAAAAAGGCCCAAATGTCAAAGAATGACATTTCTGCTACTGAAAGTGAAACATTTGAAAGTGAACCATTTAAAATCACGTTAAAGTGGGGTATGTTCAAAAATGTCAGAGGCGGTGGTGAGCAGCAGAGGCAGGCCGGGGCAGAGTTCCAGGGCCAGGGGTGTGATGGCAGGCAGCGTAGGCCGGGGCAGAGTTCCAGGGCGGTGGGGAGAGGACTAGGCCTCAATCCAAGGAGATCCATTTGGTGACCAAACAGCAGTGACAATAAAAAGGCCCAAATGTCAAAGAATTACATTTCTGCTACTAAAAGTGAAACATTTGAAAGTGAACCATTTAAAATCTAGTTCAAGTGGGGTATGTTCACAAATGTCAGAGGCGGTGGTGAGCAGCAGAGGCAGGCCGGGACACAGTTCCAGGGCCAGGGGTGTGACGGCAGGCAGCGTAGGCCGGGGCAGAGTTCCAGGGCGGTGGGGAGAGGACTAGGCCTCAATCCAAGGAGATCCATTTGGTGACCAAACAGCAGTGACAATAAAAAGGCCCAAATGTCAAAGAATGACATTTCTGATACTGAAAGTGAACCATTTCAAATCACGTTAAAGTGGGGTATGTTCACAAATGTCAGAGGTGGTGGTGAGCAGCAGAGGCAGGCCGGGGCAGAGTTCCAGGGCCAGGGTGTGACGGCAGGCAGCGTAGGCCGGGGCAGAGTTCCAGGGCGGTGGGGAGAGGACTAGGCCTCAATCTAAGGAGATCCATTTGGTGACCAAACAGCAGTGAAAATAAAAAGGCCCAAATGTCAAAGAATGCCATTTCTGCTACTGAAAGTGAAACATTTGAAAGTGAAACATTTAAAATCAAGTTAAAGTGGGGTATGTTCACAAATGTCAGAGGCGGTGGTGAGCAGCAGAGGCAGGCCGGGGCAGAGTTCCAGGGCCAGGGGGTGACGGCAGGCAGCGTAGGCCGGGGCAGAGTTCCAGGGCGGTGGGGAGAGGACTAGGCCTCAATCCAAGGAGATCCATTTGGTGACCAAGCAGCAGTGACAATAAAAAGGCCCAAATGTCAAAGAATGCCATTTCTGCTACTGAAAGTGAAACATTTGAAAGTGAAACATTTAAAATCAAGTTAAAGTGGGGTATGTTCACAAATGTCAGAGGCGGTGGTGAGCAGCAGAGGCAGGCCGGGGCAGAGTTCCAGGGCCAGGGGGTGACGGCAGGCAGCGTAGGCCGGGGCAGAGTTCCAGGGCGGTGGGGAGAGGACTAGGCCTCAATCCAAGGAGATCCATTTGGTGACCAAGCAGCAGTGACAATAAAAAGGCCCAAATGTCAAAGAATGCCATTTCTGCTACTGAAAGTGAAACATTTGAAAGTGAAACATTTAAAATCAAGTTAAAGTGGGGTATGTTCACAAATGTCAGAGGCGGTGGTGAGCAGCAGAGGCAGGCCGGGGCAGAGTTCCAGGGCCAGGGGGTGACGGCAGGCAGCGTAGGCCGGGGCAGAGTTCCAGGGCGGTGGGGAGAGGACTAGGCCTCAATCCAAGGAGATCCATTTGGTGACCAAGCAGCAGTGAAAATAAAAAGGCCCAAATGTCAAAGAATGCCATTTCTGCTACTGAAAGTGAAACATTTGAAAGTGAAACATTTAAAATCAAGTTAAAGTGGGGTATGTTCACAAATGTCAGAGGCGGTGGTGAGCAGCAGAGGCAGGCCGGGGCAGAGTTCCAGGGCCAGGGGGTGACGGCAGGCAGCGTAGGCCGGGGCAGAGTTCCAGGGCGGTGGGGAGAGGACTAGGCCTCAATCCAAGGAGATCCATTTGGTGACCAAGCAGCAGTGACAATAAAAAGGCCCAAATGTCAAAGAATGCCATTTCTGCTACTGAAAGTGAAACATTTGAAAGTGAAACATTTAAAATCAAGTTAAAGTGGGGTATGTTCACAAATGTCAGAGGCGGTGGTGAGCAGCAGAGGCAGGCCGGGGCAGAGTTCCAGGGCCAGGGGGTGACGGCAGGCAGCGTAGGCCGGGGCAGAGTTCCAGGGCGGTGGGGAGAGGACTAGGCCTCAATCCAAGGAGATCCATTTGGTGACCAAGCAGCAGTGAAAATAAAAAGGCCCAAATGTCAAAGAATGCCATTTCTGCTACTGAAAGTGAAACATTTGAAAGTGAAACATTTAAAATCAAGTTAAAGTGGGGTATGTTCACAAATGTCAGAGGTGGTAGTGAACAGCAGAGGCAGACCGTGGCACAGTTCCAGGGCCAGAGTGTGACACTGTCCGCCGATAGATAACCCTTTGCACATTATCGTCATCATCATTATCAGCAGCAGTTGCTGTCAGCCAGCTCCAGAGTGTATGAGCGGGGTGTGCTGCCCATTGCAGCCCGGGGTAGAGGAGCCGTATGCAAGCTGTGCATGCCCGGTGGCAACAGTGTATGAGCTCCACAGCGCCAGCGGGGGGGGGGGGGTCCCACTATGTCCCAAGCCGCCTGACATGTACTTCCGGTCGGCTAGGAGGTGGCATGTCACCTGGGCTGTCAGCCAGCCCCAGAGTGTATGAGCGGCGTGTGCCTGCACCCGTGGGGGGGATACAGGAGCCATGGGGAAGCTGTGCAAGACCGGGGGCAGCTGTGTAGGTGCTCTGCAGCGCCCGCTGTGGACTTCCAGGGCAAGAGCGGTAGGAGCGGCCAACTCATGCCGACCTCCTGGAACTCCCCGTCGGCCTCGCTCGCGGGTCGGTCCCGCTGATTTTTCTACCTTCATAATAAAAAAATCTTTTTTTTTTTATGGCATTTTCGGAAGCCTCAAGCCCACCTGGAGTTGCACGAGCAAGGCCACCTCGGCGTCTCCTTCCGAAAGCGGCCGGGAGCCAGTTCCGAGTATGAGCGGCGTGTGCCTGCCTTTTGCACCCGTGGGGGGATAGAGGGGCCCCTTGGGAGCTTGTACATGCCGGCAGCTTCCTTGTGGGAGCTCCACAGCGCCCGCGGCGAGTCCCGTTGTGTCCAGCCGGCTGACAAGCACTTCCGGTCCGCGAAGGATGCATGTCAGCGGCGGTGTGCCCGCTCCGGGTATGAGCGGCGTGTGCCTGCCTATGGCATCCTTGGGGGGATAGAGGAGCCATGGGGAAGCCGTGCCAGCCCGGTTGCAGCCGTGTACGAGCTCCTCAGCGCCAGCGTCGGAGTTTGAGGGCTTTAGCGGTATGCACGGCCAACTCAGGCCGACCTCCTGGAACTCCCCGTCGGCCTCGCTCGCGGGTCGGTCCCGCTGATTTTTCTACCTTCATAATAAAAAAATCTTTTTTTTTTTATGGCATTTTCGGAAGCCTCAAGCCCACCTGGAGTTGCACGAGCAAGGCCACCTCGGCGTCTCCTTCCGAAAGCGGCCGGGAGCCAGTTCCGAGTATGAGCGGCGTGTGCCTGCCTTTTGCACTCGTGGGGGGATAGAGGGGCCCCTTGGGAGCTTGTACATGCCGGCAGCTTCCCTGTGGGAGCTCCACAGCGCCCGCGGCGAGTCCCGTTGTGTCCAGCCGGCTGACAAGCACTTCCGGTCCGCGAAGGATGCATGTCAGCGGCGGTGTGCCCGCTCCGGGTATGAGCGGCGTGTGCCTGCCTATGGCATCCTTGGGGGGATAGAGGAGCCATGGGGAAGCCGTGCCAGCCCGGTTGCAGCCGTGTACGAGCTCCTCAGCGCCAGCGTCGGAGTTTGAGGGCTTTAGCGGTATGCACGGCCAACTCATGCCGACCTCCTGGAACTCCCCGTCGGCCTCGCTCGCGGGTCGGTCCCGCTGATTTTTCTACCTTCATAATAAAAAAATCTTTTTTTTTTTATGGCATTTTCGGAAGCCTCAAGCCAACCTGGAGTTGCACGAGCAAGGCCACGTCGGCGTCTCCTTCCGAAAGCGGCCGGGAGCCAGCTCCGAGTATGAGCGGTGTGTGCCTGCCTTTTGCACCCGTGGGGGAATAGAGGAGCCATGGGGAAGCTGTGCATGCCCAAGCTTCAAACTGTCACCATGTCAACAGACATGGTGACAGCGTCCCGATCGCAAAGCAGGATTCAAACAGGACCAATCAGAGTGGTCCCTGTGCCGGAAACGAGCTGTGATTGGTCAGTACTGACAGGCCAATCATAGCGCAGGAGCAGTGTTGCCTGCCTATTGCACCCATGGGGGGAATAGAGGAGCCATGGGGAAGCTGTGCATGCCCAACCTTCAAACTGTCACCATGTCAACAGACATGGTGACAGTGTCCCGATCGCAAAGCAGGATTCAAACAGGACCAATCAGAGTGGTCCCTGTGCCGGAAACGAGCTGTGATTGGTCAGTACTGACAGGCCAATCACAGCGCAGTAGCAGTGGTGCCTGCCTATTGCACCCGTGGGGGGGATAGAGGAGCCATGGGGAAGCTGTGCATGCCCAAGCTTCAAACTGTCACCATGTCAACAGACATGGTGACAGCGTCCCGATCACAAAGCAGGATTCAAACAGGACCAATCAGAGTGGTCCCTGTGCCGGAAACGAGCAGTGATTGGTCAGTACTGACAGGCCAATCACAGCGCAGGAGCAGTGGTTTGCCGGCATCTCCGTCTCTGACAAGCTCTTTCCTGTCAGAGAGCTTGTGAGAGACGGAGACAGGAATAAATACAGTGCGTAAGTTCAAAAAAACCAGCGATCTGCCGCTTTTCTGCCCTTTTGTGCCCACTAACCTGTTTTTAGTTAGTTAGGTAGCACAAGTTTTTCAGTATGGCCAAAAGAGTCTTTTCAGCCGAGGAAGCATCTGCAATGCTGTGTTCCGACACGGACAGCGCAAGTGAAGGTGAGGAGCAGTTCGTGCTTCCATCTTCCTCTGCATCTAGTGACTCTGAATCTGCACCCCCCAGTCGGCGTAGAAGAGCCGTAGTTCCTGATCTGCCTGAGCTGACCTGGGAAGCTGCAGAGAATTATACCCCCCAGGTGCCTGAGTTTACAGCCCGCTCAGGCATTCAAATTGAAATGACGGGTTTCAGCCCCATTGATTATTTTAACCTTTTTTTTTCAGACTCCCTTTTAGCGTTAATGGTCCAGCAGACCAACATCTATGCGGAACAATTTATCGCCCAGAACCCTGACTCTTATTATGGGAGAAGCCAAAATTGGACCCCCACAAACCTAGTGGAATTGCGGAAGTTTTGGGGCATATTTTTAAGTTTTGGCCTAATAAAAAAGCCTAGGATTAGAGACTATTGGTCCCTTGATATTTTATATAACAACCCCATTTACCGCACAGTAATGCCAAGGAAGCGCTTCGAAGCCATCCTGAAATTCCTTCATTATAATGATAATAGCCAGTGCCCACCCCCACAGGCCCCAAATTTTGATAGGCTATATAAAATACGACCATTGATTGCCCACTACTCCCAAATTTTTTCCCACGTTTATACCCCCCAGCAAAATATTTCGGTAGATGAATCCCTAGTCAGCTTCAAGGGTAGACTGCACTTCAGGCAGTATCTACCCAATAAAAGAGCCCGGTACGGCATAAAGCTCTACAAGCTGTGCGAAAGTGCCACCGGTTACACCTACTCCTTTAGGGTCTATGAGGGAAAAGACTCCCATATAGATCCCCCAGAATGCCCCCCTTTCCTTGGAATTAGTGGAAAGATCGTATGGGATCTTATCCATCCTTTACTTGGGAAAGGCTATCATCTTTATCTGGACAACTTTTATAACAGTGTCCCCTTAGTAAAAGTTCTCTTGTCCAGATCCACCTTGGCATGCGGAACAATCCGCAAAAATAAGAAGGGCCTCCCCAAAACATTGCTGGGTCAGATCCTAAAATTAGGAGAGAGCAAAGCTTTCTGCTGCGACAATCTTCTCCTCCTAAAGTATAAGGATAAAAGGGACGTCCTTATACTGACCAGCATACACGACAGCAGATGCAGCCTAGTCCCTGTACGTGGATCCACTTCCCAAGTCCCAAAACCATATTGTGTACAGGAGTACAACAAGTATATGGGTGGCGTTGACCTGTCCGACCAGGTTATAAAACCATACAACGCCATGCGCAAGACCAGAGTATGGTATAAGAAGCTGTCTGTGCATCTTACACAGATGGCTTTATACAACGCCTTTGTCCTCTATAGATATGCCAGCAGTGGAGGTACGTTCCTGCAATTTCAGGAAAAGGTCATAAAGTCCCTGATGTTTGGTAACCAGGAAGGAGAGGGCAGTTCATCTGGCTCTTCCGTCAGTAGGATAATTCCCGGCCAGCATTTCCCGACAGAAATCCCCCCCACTGAAAAAAAAGAAGCCCCAAAAAAAATGCCGTGTGTGTGCCAAGCGAGGCATTCGTAAGGACACCACATACCATTGTGAGACATGTCCCACAAATCCCGGCCTGTGCATGAACCAATGTTTCAAAATATATCATACCTCCTTGGATTTTTTATTTATTTATTCATTATTCACCTTTTCTGTCTCCCATACTGGCCATGACCAATTATTAATTTTTCTACTGACCAGCCCCATTTAAAATTTGATCATTTAAAAATTGTAAAAAAAAACACCTAAAACAAAACTAAAAACTCTCACTATACCCCTAGATAATTTCCTCAATGGGTGTAGTTTCCGAAATGGGGTCACTTGTGGGGGGTTTCCACTGTTTAGTCCCCTCAGGGGCTTTGTAAATGTGACAAGGCCTCTCAAACCATTCCTGCTAAATGTGATCTCCCAAAGCCAAATGGCACTCCATCCCTTCTAAGCCATGCCCTGTGTTCAAATATCCGTTTATTACCACATGTGGGGTATTGTTTTACTCGGGAGACATTGCTTTACAAATTTTACAGTGCTTTTTCTCCTTCAGTCCTTGTGGAAATGAGAAAAAAAATGGCTAAACCTAAATTTTCTTTGAATAAATGTTGATTTTAATTTTCACGGCCTACTTCCAATAAATTCTGTAAAAAACCTGTGCGGTCAAAATGCTCACCATACCCCTAGATAATTTCCTTGAGGTGTCTAGTTTCCCAGATGGGGTCACTTGTGGGGGGTTTCCACTGTTTAGTCCCCTCAGGGGCTTTGTAAATGTGACAAGGCCTCTCAAACCATTCCTGCTAAATGTGATCTCCCAAAGCCAAATGGCACTCCATCCCTTCTAAGCCATGCCCTGTGTTCAAATATCCGTTTATTACCACATGTGGGGTATTGTTTTACTCGGGAGACATTGCTTTACAAATTTTACGGTGCTTTTTCTCCTTCAGTCCTTGTGGAAATGAGAAAAAAAATGGCTAAACCTAAATTTTCTTTGAATAAATGTTGATTTTAATTTTCACGGCCTACTTCCAATAAATTTTGTAAAAAACCTGTGCGGTCAAAATGCTCACCATACCCCTAGATAATTTCCTTGAGGTGTCTAGTTTCCCAGATGGGGTCACTTGTGGGGGGTTTCCACTGTTTAGTCCCCTCAGGGGCTTTGTAAATGTGACAAGGCCTCTCAAACCATTCCTGCTAAATGTGATCTCCCAAAGCCAAATGGCACTCCATCCCTTCTAAGCCATGCCCTGTGTTCAAATATCCGTTTATTACCACATGTGGGGTATTGTTTTACTCGGGAGACATTGCTTTACAAATTTTACGGTGCTTTTTCTCCTTCAGTCCTTGTGGAAATGAGAAAAAAAATGGCTAAACCTAAATTTTCTTTGAATAAATGTTGATTTTAATTTTCACGGCCTACTTCCAATAAATTCTGTAAAAAACCTGTGCGGTCAAAATGCTCACCATACCCCTAGATAATTTCCTTGAGGTGTCTAGTTTCCCAGATGGGGTCACTTTTGGGGGATTTGTACTGTTTTGTCACTGCAAGAGCCCTTCTAACAAAATAAGGCCCCAAAATCCACTAGGTGTTCCTTTGCTTCTGAGGCCGGTGCTTCATTCCAGTAGCACGCTACGACCACATGTGGGATATTTCCTAAAACTGCAGAGACTGGGCAACAAATATTGAGTTGAATTTCTCTGCTAAAACCTTCTGTGTAATAAAAAAATAGTATTAAAAATTTATTTCTGCCAATAAATATGAAAATTGTAAATTCCACCTCTACTTTGCTTTAATTCCTGTGAAATGTGTAAAGGGTTAAGACATTTTCTAAATGCTGTTTTGAATACTTTGAGGGGTGAAGTTTTTAAAATGGGGTGACTTTTTGGGGGTTTCTAATATATAAGGCCCTCCAAGCCACTTCACAACTGAACTGGCCCCTGTAAAAATGGCCTTTTGACATTTTCTTGAAAATGTGAGAAATTGCTGCTAAAGTTGTAGGCCTTGTGATGTCATAGAAAAATAAAAGGATGTTCAAAAAACGATGCCAATCTAAAGTAGACATATGGTGATGTTAATTAGCAACCATTTTGTGTGGTATAACTGCCTGTCTTACAAGCAGATACATTTAAATTGAGAAAAATGCTAATTTTTGCAATTTTTCGCTAATTTTCGGTGTTATTCACAATTAAATATAGAACATATCGAGCAAATTTTGCTAGTAACTTAAAGTGCAATGTGTCACGAGAAAACAATCTCAGAATCGCTTGGATAGGTGAAAGCATTCCAGAGTTATTACCACATAAAGTGAACATGTCAGATTTGAAAAATGAGGCTCTGTCAGGAAGGTCAAAAGTGGCTAGGGCGGGAAGGGGTTAATACATCGCTGCTGATCCTAACAGAAGTGGTCAGCGATATGTAACAACACAGTGTGGGCTGCTGAGTTACTTCACTGATTAACGCACACAGAGTTTTATCAGCAGTTCAAGTTATAAATCTTAGCACGACACCTTATCGTGCTTTTGTCTATTGTATCTTGCATCTACACCAAGAGAATCTGAAGACACTGATACAATGTTTACTTACTAACAGCAAAAGCGGATCCACTCAGTGCACACAAGAGAACTGAAAGAAACGCATACAGTGTTCATTGACAACAGCAAATGCTGATCCACTCAGTGCACACAAGAGAACTGAAAGAAACGGATACAGTGTTCATTGACCATCAGCAAATGCTGATCCACTCAGTGCACACAAGAGAACTGAAAGAAACGGATACAGTGTTCATTGACCATCAGCAAATGCTGATCCACTCAGTGCACACAACACAGCACACTTGCAATAAAGATCATTATACCTCTGTTATCAGATCTCTACAAAGTTTACCACAAAGCGACGAATATAGCTCAATTCAAAGTCATATTCTTACCAACCTCAGTCAATAAAAAGGTTTGGTTTCTTGTATGAGAAATAGCAAATGATAGCTAATTATACATAAGGCAAATTGTGCCTTCATGGTGCAGGATAGGGGGTCATCTGCACCGTCATTTAATTTGACCTACGTTGGACAATTGTAAAAAAAAAATAAAAAAAAATTAAATTACATTTGTTAAATAAAGTTTATTGCTTTCACTATTTTAATTTCCCCTAGGAACCATGACTCTTATCCCTTCTTCCCATTTCCTTAATAAAAATTAGTACAATACTGGTGGTACACACCATTGTGGTTCCCAAAACTCACTCTATGGGGGGATTCACACGAGCGTGATTTGCGTGCGTGCAGGCCGCGTTTTTTTCGCGCGCCACGCACAGCCCTATAGAAGTCAATGGGGCAGTTCAAACAGTGTGTGATTTTTGCGCAGCGTTTGTTTGCTGCGTACAAAACGCGACAGGTTCAATATCTCTGCTTATTTCGCGCATTACGCACCCATTGAAGTCAATGGGTGCGTGAAAATCACGCATGTCATACGGTGGCAGCAGCGCCGAACGTGCGTTTTTCACGCAGGACACGTTGGCTCTATGCTAAGGAGTTTTAACTAACTAGTTGAAACCAGCAGAAAAGCAGGAAGTAGCTTAGAGAGCAGGTTTTCAAAAAGAGGCCAAACCGTTTACTACAGCACCACAAGCAGCTTGCAGCCATGCCTCGCCAGATGGATGTTGCTAAGCTCATCGCTTTAGTTCAGGAGCGTCCGGAGGTATGGAACACCCATGCGGAGTCATACCATGACCGCACAGTCAAGGAGGCAGCATGGGAGCATATTGCCGAGGCGCTGTTCGAGCAGGAGTGGGCCGACAGCCGCACCCGTGACCGCCAACGCATTGGTGAGTGTATATATGTGTGTCGACATATATGTGTATAATGACATCCATATTGCCTATTGCGTCCCTGGTGAATCAATGCCTGTCATTGGCAACGTTTCCGTTCAGTGGCATCTTTATAGTATCATCAAGTTAGGTGTGTTCTTGTGTGGACGTGTGGTACAGTAGTTTATATGCACTGTCTGTGTGCGCAGTAACATCTGGTGTGTTTGTTGAATGATGTGTTCTTTATTATTTATACAGTGGACGATGTAAAGAGACGGTGGCGAAGCTCAAGGGACCAGTTCCGGAGAGAATATGGTTCCGGCGGGCGCAGCGGAGAAGGTGGCACCAGGAAACGCCGCTATATTTATTATGAGCAGTTGTTGTTCCTGCGGGAAATAATGGACATGCAACCGTAAGTACTCGTTGTTGTCCCTTTTTGCAAACGTGATCTCCCAAAAATGTAAGATACGCCAAAGCAGCTTTGTGTTTGCACAGTAAATTGGGTTCCTCAACTGACGTCTCCCCTATATTCTAGAACTAGGGACACTCCTGACGCGTCTGAAGAGGAGGCATGGCCCGAGTCTAGCCAGGCGTCCGAAGCCGCCGCTCCCCTGGTCACCCTAACCCTGGACCCCACCAGAGAGGATCCAGTCCCAGTCACCTCAGCGCCTGAAGCTGGGTCACCGGACCAAGTGGCACCTAGCCATGCAGCACCCCGCCGCAGACGCCCTGTCAACCCACCCGCAGGTGCACTGGTGGACGCGCGTGTTCTGGAGTACCTGCGCCGTCGCAGCATGGCACCTTTAATGCGCCGGGTACAAGTGCATAGGCTGGTGCGGCTGCAATCGAATATGCTGTCGCTAATCGACAGTGCTACACCCCCACTTAGTCCAGGGCGGTGCTTCACAGCTATCGAGCAGTGGCGAAGTGTCTTTATGCCCTCCGCGGGGGTCCATTTTCCAGGGCCCTCCCAACCTGCCCCTGGAATATCGCAGATGCCGCAATATCCTCCAGGCCCAAGATACCTCTCCCCTGGCCCAATGGCTGGTCCTGTCCGTCACTTACCTCCATACTCCCTACCTGCCCCAAGTTTACAGTCTCCCATGCAACCTCACGGCTACCAGACCCAGTATCACCCCCACAGCATAGTGGTGTGGATATGTCTGCTTACACCTCGCCGCCCCATGCCTATCACAATCTGTAGGGGCGTGTGTGTTCTAAGGCCAAATGTTAAAAAGCCATGACAGCCTAGGAATCCTTCCAGGTTTCTTTATGCAATGCATCATGTTGGTGCCAATTTTTGTTGGGGTATGTTCTCCCGCGTGTGTTTTTTTGTGTTATGGAGTGTATGTGCAAATAACATAAACGCCAATGTTTTATATATTTCACTCCCGTGTGGACAATCGTTCTGTTACATAGATCACCGATTTCTACAGCCTCTACCGCTATGAGGTGCCATGGCGTAAGAGGTTTGGACGGTATGACATTTCTCCACCACATCGTTGAGGTCTTCGTTGATCGGAAGGGGTTTGGAATACCAGGAACTGAGGTGTTATTAGTATAGTTATTGTTTGCCCATACCTACCTTTACTCACGCAGAAAGGGGCGCTGACATATAGGGCAGGAAATCCTTTGTCTACACAAGAGGATGTTATGTCCAGGAATTATTGGCTTAAAAAAAGGGTATTCCAAACGCCTCCCGAGCCCACGTCAAGGGGCCTCAAGTTTTGCGAGTCCCTAACCCCCCCCCCCCCCAAACCAAAAAAGGACTAGAGGGATAAACAGACGTTCGACAAAAGAATACTAACTTCACCACACCTCAAATGGCTACGTTCTGGCAGGTTACATCTCAAGGCTGGCTGTCAAAATACTCAGCAAATTGGTGGCGCACTCGCAGGCTAGATGTCGGTGGCCGTCCTGGCCGAGCAGCCTGGGCGAGGCTGGTGGTGGGTGCAGATGTTAACATATATTCCCCATCATGAGCGGCATCATGGATGCGGGTAAAGTTGTGCAGCACAACACAGGCTTTGATCACACATGTCACATTTGACGGCGACATTTGCATTGCTGTCATCAGGACCCTCCACTTGCTGGTCATGATGCCAAAGGCGCATTCCACCACTTTCCGTGCTCTGCCTAGCCGGTTATTGAAAATGCGCCTACGGTTATCCATGCCCCTCCGCGCATATGGATGCATGACTTCATCTGCAACCATAACATAAGGAACGGGTGGACCGCTGGTGCCAGGGAGGATGCTAGGCTCGGGAACATCAAGTTGGTTAGACATTAGACGCTGGCCCATTCTGGACGAGCGAAAAATGCGGGCATCCGCAGAGCTTCCATAGGACCCGATGTCCACGATGGTAAAGCACAAATTACAGTCCGACAAGGCCAGCAAGACTATGGAAAAAAACTGCTTGTAGTTGAAGTATCGAGACCCAAAGTGGGGGGGGTTTTTGGACACGGATGTGCTTCCCATCCAGTGCACCAATACAGTGGGGAAATTGAGTGTTGGTTTCAAACTGCTGGGCTATTCGAAGCCAGTGTTGGGCCGTAGGCTGAGGGATCACGCTGCTCTTCAATCTCAGCCACAGGACCACACAGGTTGCTGGGACAATGCTGGAAATAGTGGACACTCCAAGAAGGAATTCGAAATGAAGGGAATGGTAGCTATTGCCAGTCGCCAAAAATCTACAGGAAATCAGGAAAACAAACCACAAAGCCAACATGTTAGGTAGGACATGAAGCACCTAAAACAGTGTGTAACCTGGATAACGAAACAGCACATACCGTAAGGTGACAAGGAGACGCTCCTCTGGGGAAATACAGCGCCGCATGTTGGTGTCCTGATAGGTTATTGCAGGCCGAACCAGCTCCAGCAGCATATCAAAGGCAGGCACAGACAGGCGGGAAAAGGAGCAAAATTTTTCGGGGTGACGACGGAGGTCAGCAAAGAGGGTATGAAAATGCCCTTTAGAGGTGCGTTGGGTCACTATTGGGTGAACCCACATCCTACCTGATCTCCGCCGGTGTGGCCATAGAATGCTACCGCGTTGGCCAAACCTCCGGGATACCATCCATGCTAATAGGACACGGGCCAGAGAGCTAGGTGGCATCAATGCAGTGTGGCATACAAAGTAACCGCAAATACTGGTTTGAACACTGGGTTGCACCAAAAGCACACAAATGAAGAAACACAGGTGCACACATCAAGCAGGGGTGTTGCTTTCTTGGCCTTTTTGTATGCTGGCGTAAACAGAACAGCTGCGTGCGTTTTTTACACGCGCAGGAAAAACGCATGTCTTACGCGCGTAATACACGCACACATGGTTAAAATACGCATGGCACACGCTGCTGACACGCACGCAAAACGCTGCGTTTTTTGCAAAAACGCAACGTTCGTCTGAATCTGCCCTATATGATATAAAAAAAGAGAGTGTATTTGCAAAATCCCTATTACTGAAAAAAAAAGTAAACCAATATATATTAGCCCATAATGGACAAGATTGTGGTATGCGATGTGAGCATTTACTGATGCATATGCCGAATGTGCACTGCAAATGCAGTGTGAATGGACCTTTAGACAACCTTTTTACACAACCCCTCAGTTGGGTAAAGCAGAAATCCAGTGTAAGGAGCGACTCTACCTTTGCAGGACTTTTCATATTTGTGTCTTACACTGACGTCCGATTTGCTGTCCGATTCCCCCATTGATAACAGCAGATTGTGGTAGGAGCTCAACAGAAGGCCCCCTGTGGTTAGCATATTGCTAAGGTTGTCCTTAACCCCTTCCTGCTCCGCTCATTACTATTACAACAAGCTGAGCAAATTGTTCGTGCTCAGCTCAGTAACAGTATGGTGCAGGTGAAATCCAGCGCCATTCCCAACCCCCGACACATTTATGAGTTGTGATACCTGCTGTATCGTACAGCAGTTATCACAGCTCATACCTCGGGGATCGATAGCAGTGGTTTACGCCGATTGACCCCTTAAATGCGGCGCTCAATAGCAATCACCAAAACTTAAGGGGTTACAACGCCATCGGCGACCTTGCGACGCAATTGCGGGGTGCCGATGGTTGCTATGGTAACCGGAGAACTAATAATAGCCACTGGGTCTGCCATCTGCAGAAGGCGATTACATAAGTATTGTAAGATATTATAACAGCGATCGGACAGTTGGACCTTTGGGGTCCAGTGGTGGTGGTGGTGGTTACTTGTTGTTGCTGTATCTTGGACCGTTTATGGGTCAGTTTAGTGGTACTTTTTAGTCCATGTGCCCTTAGGACATGTTTATTATGTCATCACGAACTTGAGGTTTGTGTCCCATATTTTTTGTGAAGGTTTTTTCTTTAGTAGTGTATCTAGCCTTATAGGGGATGTTGTTCCCAGTAAAATATATTTTTGTGCCACTTGGGAAATCTCTCTACTTTGTGACTTTTGCCTGATCAAACCGAGTTGTGATACATTGTTTGCACCATATAAATAACTATATATTTGAAATTGTGTATTTTCTGACCACCACTGCAATCCTTTGTTTTAGATTATTTTAACTGTTTTTATGAGATTATATTATATTATCTGTATATATTGCACTAATAAAGATATTTTGTTATTGACCAAGTGTCGTTTTGCTATATGGTTTTGTGGTATACATTTGTAGGTATTTGACAGGTATAATACCCTGCAACACATAAGTATTGTAGGATATTATAACAGCGATCGGACTGTTGGACCTTCAAGTCCCTAGTGAGACGAAAAAAAAAAGTAAACATTTTTTTTATACAAAAATAAAAAAGTACGAATTTAAAGTAATAAATTTAAAACTCACCCTTTTTCCATTATCAAGAACTTAATTATTAGAAAAAATAAATAAACTATACGAATTGGCATCGCCGCATCCGTAATGGCCTGAACTATAAAAATATTATGTAATTTATCCAATGCAGTGAACGCCATAAAAATAAATAATAAAAAACGATACCAGAATTGCTATGTTTTTGGTCATCAAATTTTTTTTTTATAAAAAGTGATCAAAAAGTTGCATGTATCCAAAAATGGTACAAATAAAAAGAAATATAGCTCGAATTGCAAAAAACAAGCCCTCATACAGCTCTATCGACCAAAAAATAAATAAAAAATGTATGGTCCTCAGAATGTGGCAACAGAAAAAATACATTCTTTTTACAAAATAAATGTTATTGTGCAAATAGTTGTAAAACATAAAAAAGCAATATAAATTTGGTATCGCCAGAATCGTACTGACCCGCAGAATAAAGTAAATATGTCAATTATAGTGCATGGTGAACGCTGTAAAAAAAAGAATAAAAAACAATAGCAGAATTGCTGTTTTTTGGTCACCACGCTTCTCAAAAAATAGAATAAAAAGTGATCAAAAAGTTGCATGTATCCAAAAATGGTACCGGTAAAAACTACAGATTGTCCTGCAAAAAATAAGCCCTCACACTGCTCTGTCACAAAAAAGAAGTTATGGCTCTCAGAATATGGCGACACAAAATGTGCAGAGTGCAATCCAAAAGGGGGATAAGATCGGGCACCATTTATCAGTGTGACACAGGCACAGAACTGCGGATTATTATTTATTTACCACATTATTATATCCTCTTATTATATACTGATGTACTCCGCACAGTTTACATATGCCCCCAGATTATAAAGTGAAATACCAGCAAAACCCCAAACAGAAAAATTACTGAGCAAAATCTGTGCTTCATAAACCAAATGGCGCTCCCGCCATTCTGAACCCTTCAGTGTGCCCAAACAGCAGATCCACATCCACATATATGGCATTGCCATACCCGGGAGAAACGGCTTAACAGTTTATGATGTATTTGTCTTCAGGGGCACAAGCTGGGTATAACATATTGTGCACTAAAATGGCATATCAGCGGAAAATCCACTGCACATTTTTCTAGTAAAAATAGTAGTATTGGGTCATACTCACTGCACCCCTTAATAAATGAATACCTATATAGTTACAGACCAAACAGTAACGTTTCAATTTAACGTCCACATATATCTAAAGAATATATAGAATGAATACCTATAAATGTACATGTGGACGAATCATGCATCCACAAAGGACAAAAATGGAAACAAGTACAAGTATGTACATTGTAAAAATCACATCACTTTATTGAAATACATAAAAACATATTGGCCATCAAGACCTAAAATGAGACACACAGTTAAAATACAAAGAAGTGGGGAACACCCTATTATGACACAATATACTCAGAAAAGCCCAATTATAAAAGGTAGTTCAGAAAGGCATACTATTAATGGAAAAATCCAGAAACCACTGCTGTAATATAAGTTGCCATGCCAATGCAATGACACAATAAATTAATGAGCAGCAAGTATACAAGGAAGGGAACATACAAGACACACAGGTATATGTGTGAAAGTATAGCAAGGGAGTAACCGAGATTCAAACCCGGTCCCAAAGAGTGTACCAACCAGTATAGAATGGCACCCCTTGAATGGGTACCCCTTGATAAAGCTACCGCGTAACGCGCGTCGGGGCTCATGGTGTGGTGTTCACCCTAAGGATTATTATGACTTATACTGGTTGGTACACTCTTTGGGACCGGGTTTGAATCTCGGTTACTCCCTTGCTATACTTTCACACATATACCTGTGTGTCTTGTATGTTCCCTTCCTTGTATACTTGCTGCTCATTCATTTATTGTGTCATTGCATTGGCATGGCAACTTATATTACAGCAGTGGTTTCTGGATTTTTCCATTAATAGTATGCCTTTCTGAACTACCTTTTATAATTGGGCTTTTCTGAGTATATTGTGTCATAATAGGGTGTTCCCCACTTCTTTGTATTTTAACTGTGTGTCTCATTTTAGGTCTTGATGGCCAATATGTTTTTATGTATTTCAATAAAGTGATGTGATTTTTACAATGTACATACTTGTACTTGTTTCCATTTTTGTCCTTTGTGGATGCATGATTCGTCCACATGTACATTTATAGGTATTCACCCCTTAATAAATGCCTTGAGGGGTATATTTTAAAAAATGGGGTCACTTCTTGGAAGTTTGTTTTACTATTTGACCTCAGAGCCCTGCAATTGGGGCAAACTATGGAAAAATCACTAACATAGACCTCAAATGTGCATGGTGCTCTTTCACGCCTATCATCTAACACCAATCCAGCAAAATCTGCGCTCCTACAGCCAAATGGCGCTCCTTCTCTTCAGAGCCCTGCCGTGTGCCCAAACAGCTGTTTAGGGCCACATATGGGATATTGCTGTACTCAGGAGAAATCTAGTAAAAAATTGTGTGGTGTTTTTTTCTCCAATTACCCCTTGTAAAAATAAAACATTTAGAGCTAAAACAGCAATGTTTCGGGAAAAATTAAATTTGTAATTTTCACTGCCTAATTCTACTAAAATCTATGAAACAGCATTGGGGTGAAAATATTCACTACCACCCTACAGCTGCATGCCAAACGGGGCACCTGCCATTCTGAGCCCTGCCGTATGTCCAAATAGCAGTTTATGACAACATATGGGGTATTATGCTACTTGAGAGAACTTGATTTACAAATGTTGGTGTTCTTTTTCTCTTTCATTCTTTGTGAAAATGAAAAATTTTTAGATTTTAATTTCTATGACCTAATTTCAATAAATTCAGCAAAACACCTGTGGGGTTAAAATGCTCACTATACCGTTAGATGAATTACTTGGGAGTGTAGATCCGAAATGGTGTCTTTTTGGGGATGTTTCCTATGTTTTGGCACCACAAGACCTCTTCAAACATGACATAGTGCCTAAAATATATTCTAATAAAAAGGAGGCCCCAAAATCTAGTAGGTGCTCCTTTGCTTCTGAGGCCTGTGCTTCAGTCCACTAGGGCCACATGTGGGACATTTTTAAAATCTGCAGAATCTGAACAATAAATATTGAGTTAAGTTTCTCTGGTAAAACCTTCTGAGTTACAGAAAAAAAAATGGATTATAATGGAATTTCTTTAAAAAATATATATATATTTGTAAATTTCACCTCCAAAATGTTAACTAGTAACTATTTTGTTTTGTATTACTATCTGTCTGATACACTCAAATTTAGAAAAATCTAAATTTTTTAAAAATTTCTCTAAATGTAGGTGTTTTTCACAAATAAACACTAAAGGTATTGACCAAATGTTACCACTAACATAAAGTACAATGTGTCACGAGAAAAAATTCTCAGAATCGCTTGGATAAAGAATAGCATTCCAAAGTTATTACCAGATAAAGAGACACAGGTCAGATTTGAAAAATGGTGTCTGAGTCTTAAGGCCCAAACTAGGCGGCGTCTTTAAGGGGTTAAAGTGGTTTTACATCTCATAAAGTGGGGGAATACAATTAGGATATGCCATCACTTTCTGATCGTGGAGTTCTGACTGCCATGACTGTTTGATGTTTAGTAAAGCCAATCCCTGTCTTTACAGTTTACCAAATGGGCCATCAATGGTCTAAGAAATGACCCAGATGAAGAGACTATGAAGAAATTCTTCGGTTCTATTGACTATAAATGCAGCAGAGATTGTGGTATCCATATAATGCAGCCATTTTTAATGAATACATATGGTTGTTGGCCTTCTACCCTCTCTGGTAGGCCTATGATATATAGAATTTACGCTGCATTCTTTCACATCAGGTACGACCGTCTTGTCTCAGGATGCCTAGATCGATTCTTACCCCCTCTATTACCTTTCCAGGACATGGTACATGAGGTAATGGCTGTCCACAGCTGTTCTGATACCTATTACAAGCTGGTAGGGGAATTGTGAAGCAGTATGTATTCAGTATTGTAAGGAGTAAGAGGGCTGAGCACAGGAGATGCAGCATGTAGCGTGTTCTTACTGGTGCACAGTCACATCCTCTAATGGGGGTCTTTATTCAAATTCAAAATTAAAATGATGTATTTTCAGATAATATAAATTATTTCCCCCATGTCACACAGACAGAAATGATAATTTATCACCTATAAAGAATTCATCAGAGTACGTTCCCATTAAAAACTACAATTTCATTTATTTTCAATAAAAAAATTCTCTATACAGTAAAGCAATTGATGAAAACACCCGGAAAAAATTAGCGCTCACAGATCACACTAAACTTTTCTAGAGGTACAAATCATACAATATCATCAAATTCATATTCCCAATACAAGTTATAATAACCTGAATAAGATTATCACTATCTCCCTGCTGTGTGCACTGATGTTCTCTAAAAAGAGTCCCATATTAGTTTGCAGGTTAAGAGAAGTATAAATCAATAGGTAACATACCCCAGGTGGATCTGCAGCGCTACCCCAACGTACGTTTCGCTTCAGCTTCGTCAGGAGAGTGAAATGATAATTTATCAGATGTTCAGCAGCTGCAGATCCTTACAGATTGTAATAACTATACACACACTAAACCGACTGTGAGAGATGAACATTACAAGTTCTATGCACCACCAGTGACCCATATGCCCGACTTTTATCATATATTATGGGATTTAATTCTATTCCTGAGCTGTAATCTTGGCAGTGCTGGGTAAGAGTCTGACCACAGACAAACATTATGAATATAGAAATTGCATTAAAAATGTACATAAAAATCAAACCATAAAATGAATGGTGAAGCCATACTGATATATGTAAATGATAAGTGTGGTCATAAAAGCAGCTCACACCGGGTATATCTATTGTGATGTCACTACTATAAAAAATTATAGTAAATCCATATTGAAATATGCAAATTATTGGTGTGGTCATAAAAGCAGCTCACCTCGGGTATAGCTATTGTGATGTCACAGAGCGTAGGTATATACTATGGTGCTGGCCACAGATCTGTCACTCATCAGTTGGATGTGACCGGTAAGTTCTCTACCAATGCTACATCTGTACTTCTCGCTAATCAATTTGTTTTATTAGGAACATTGAATTATTCAATTTCTAGAAGATATTGTGTGATAGTGGTAGTAATATGGTATTAGTATTAGTGTGCAATTAAATTGCTCAAGTATCTTAGATGTGCAGGGTAAATGCACAAAATTTGAGCTCCCTTATTATCATTATGTCTACCACTTGTAAAGGAGAAATTTCAATATGGTCATATTAGAGGACTGTATATTAGGGGACTATATTTCCTTATATTAGTGTAGGTTCCCCAGAAATAATTATAAACAATTTAATTAAATTCTGAAATTTGATCAATTGATATAAAAATTATTTGGTGGGGAATTGATACTGGTCTGGGGATATTTGTCATGGTTTGGGCTAACATCCATGGCTTTGTAATGGGAAGTACAACAAGCTTATGATGGTGTAAAGGGTCAGCTGTCCACATCCTTTTGGCCACATCGTGTACCTTGGGTTTATGTATTGTGATGTCACTACTATTAAAAATAATGATAAATCCATATTGAAATATGCAAATTACGGGTGTGGTCATAAAAGCAACTCACCCCGGGTACAGCTATTGTGATGTCACAGAGCATGGGTATATACTATGGTGCTGGCCACAGATCTATCACTCATCAGTTGGATGTGACCGGTAAGTACTCTATCAGCGCTACGTCTCTAGATGAGTCTCATCTATCAGTTTCTTTATGAATATTTTATTCTTAGGTACAATTCTGCTGTGTATGCCATTTAAAGTTTAGTTTATATTTGGAATAGTTATACTAATTTACTAAGAAGTTGCTAAATGGCAATATGGCGGCCT
This sequence comes from Rhinoderma darwinii, assembly GCF_050947455.1. Taxonomy (NCBI): domain Eukaryota; kingdom Metazoa; phylum Chordata; class Amphibia; order Anura; family Rhinodermatidae; genus Rhinoderma; species Rhinoderma darwinii. The sequence continues at coordinate 248,917 of NW_027464015.1, read as the reverse complement.
GTGACTTCTGCTCCATAGACAGAATGCAGCTTGCAGACTGAAATTGGCATCTGTATTCTGCTGGTAAATTGATAAAGCAACCACAAAGAAAGGGAATGTGAATGACCCGCAGCCCTGAGAACTTATTATTGGAACCCTTCAGTTTATAATAGGAGTAATTCTCATAATAAATATTTACTAGGGAATTACTAATTATGCATTTTAGGTTCTCTACTTATGTAAAATACACTATTATTATTAATAATTACTAGTATAAAAATATTAGGGAAGTGATTTAATACTAATACTGTATCCTCAATAGCAATTGTCATTTTTCATTAACAAATTACAGAGGTTCTAAATTATGGTTAGTATCTCATATAATAATTACATAAACCCCGGAAATGTCATACTGTGTCAATTCAACAACCAATACATTGTTCCAACATCCAGACCCCAAGCAATGTCATTCACAGCTGGTCCAAGCCCCAAGACCCCAAGCAATGTGATCTTCAAACACTTCTGATTGACCAGATCCTGTACTTGGAATGCCGCTTTTATAACTAATTTCTCCAGCTGGTTCCCTCAGAGTTTTTTCGCTAACTATTTCTTTCTCTGGTCATTCTAGATCTTGCTGTTGGATTGACACTGTGTTACTTACTGTGTTGCTTTTACGGTCAGCGATTTGTCCTATTTTCAGAGAACTAGAGGCGATTAGTTAAATTCAATCTTTACTGCCTCCTGGTTTTCTACCACGGACATTGGTGCAGTTTTGCACCCGGGGCATTAAACAACCATGCCCTTTTGGAGAAAAACAAAAAAATATCATGTCTCTCAGATTCCTGATAAAGGAAATCTGATGAAAGAGATACCAACTATGGAGGAGCCTAACATCTCGCTCCAGACGTTTTCTATCATCAAAGACATACCAGCTGAAAAATGCAGCGATCCAAGTCACAGCAAACCTTGTGACATTGGCTCAAAGAACACCAAGAAGAGCGCAATCAGGAGCTTGGGCAGCAGCGCTGTGATTGGCGCTAAAGAACTGGATCGCTGTTTCCCAAATAGACGGCTGAGATTATACGTTGCCACCTGGAATATGGAGGGGAAGGTGAGAAGTAATGTACAATATCTATTGTGACCCATCAGGGTGTCTGATCTACAGTTGGATAAATTGGGTCAGTAACCATGTGTCTTTAGTTTGCAGTTGGATATCACATAGACATATTATATCCTACCCTAGGCCCACATTTTCTAAACATTTGGGCCAATCACTGTTGCTGCACACACTGCAAACTGTCAAACTAATAACCTATGTCTTTGGAATGGCAATACCTCCGATCCTAAGACTGCAGCCCTGGCCATAGTCTATAAAGACTAAAATCCAATTCGATCAGATAGAATTTTTTGTAGGCGATATAGAAGATGTCAGTTTGGTTGGTGCTCTGTGTATACATTATTAATATCTTCATATTTTGAGCAGGAGTTCCCACAAAATCTAGAGGATCTGCTGTTGCCATCAGATGACACCAAGGACATTTATGTAATTGGCGTTCAGGAAGGATGTCCAAACAGGTAAGTCTTCTCAGGTTGTCTTACAACAGTCTATGTCTGCAGATGGACTACAGGTCGGCTGATTGAAATTCTCTCTCGACCTTCTACTTAGTATAGGATCGCTCCTTAATTTTCCTATTTAACCCCAGAGGTTATAATATTGATTGTTTAATAGATGAGTTGAGTATTTTAATCTGGTGTCATTTATTAATATGTTAACTTGAAATTGTGTCTTCTTGTAGACGGGAATGGGAGATAAAATTACAAGAGACCCTTGGTCCGCACTACGTGCTATACCACTCATCCGGGCTCGGAGTCTTGTATCTCACCATCTTTATTCGACGGGAGCTGATCTGGTTCTGCTCAGGTAAGATTGACTTTCTTACATCTACATAATAAGTCCTAATTGAAGTCATTAGTTGGAACTTCTTATTTAGTCATTAGAACTAGATGTCTGAAAACCCAACTCTCAGATTCTTCACTGTGGAGTATTGGAGATCTGAGAGTTTACTCCACAGTTACAAAGTGTGAAATGATGTTGTAGTAATATTTCCAGCGTTTAATAGGAAAATATCTGTATCATTGTTGCATGTTGTACTATTACCACTGACCCTTCTCCTTGTGTTTCTTATACAGAGGTAGAGCACACCCATATAACAACCAGGCTATTCCACCATGTAAAAACCAAAGGAGCTTTGAGTGTTGCCTTCACTGTCTTTGGGACATCATTCCTGTTTATTAATTCCCATATGAGATGTAAGTATGTCTGTTATTAATATGTGACTATGTACAGTTTTACTGTGTATAAAAGTGCTGCTGGTTCATAAAAAAACTATAATATATGAGATGATATGAAGAGATCTGTACTATTAATGTTTTGGTGCAAAATGAAAAGTTCTTCCTTATTTGGTCAAACTTCTTCTAATCCATCAAACTTATTCTATATAGTGAGAGACAAGTAATAGTGGAAGGATTAACGGCCTAATGTCCTTTACAGACTATTAGGCTGGGTTCACACGACCTATTTTCAGACGTATTGGAGGCGTTTTACGCCTCGAAATACGTCTGGAAAAAAAAGCCTTGAATACGTCGGCAAACATCTGCCCATTCATTTCAATGGGTTTGCCGATGTACTGTGCCGACGACCTGTAATTTTACGCGTCGCTGTCAAAAGACGCAAATAACAGCCTCGTCAAAGAAGTGCTGGACACTTCTTGGGACGTAATTGGAGCCGTTTTTCATTGAATCCAATGAAGAACAGCTCCAAATTACGTCCGTAATTGACGCCTCGCAAAATGCGAGTACGAGCAATTACGTCTGAAATGCAGGAGCTGTTTTCTCCTGAAAACAGCTCCGTAATTTCAGCCGTAACTGACGTTATTGTGTGCACATACCCTAATAGAAATACTTTATCCTCTGTCAAGAAAATGATTGTGTCTTAGATTTACAGTAACAGAAATATCAGTGTCAGAAGTAACAAGGAGGTTAAGTCCAGCGCATGAGTAGAAGTAAAATAGAAATGTTTTTCCAAGTTTAATTAAATTTCCACTACAGCGAAGTCTAAGGACGTCGCTATCGTCCGAAACGCGTAGGCTTACAGGATCATCTTTTCCTCTTATCCACACACCAGGACCATACCCTAATGGACTTTTTAATGGAAATTTAATTAAACTTGGAAAAACATTTCTATTTTACTTCTACTCATGCGCTGGACTTAACCTCCTTATTACTTCTGCTCCTGCATCGTGTGCCGACACGAAAAGGTCCGGGCGCTGACAGCGACACTCATTTCTTATGTCAGGTGAGCTGGAGGACTTCTCCCTTTGTTTTCTACTACTACAGAAATATCAGTGTGTCTGGTGTACAGAGTGCGGACCCACATCATGGAACTCCACCAGTCTCATCTTCTAAAATGTCAATAGAAATCCTATTAAAATAAATACTATTTGCAGAAAATTCATTGTTGAGGGAACATTCAGACTACACAGCCCAAGAAGTAGATGTGATACCTAGATAATATATGATAAAGAAACCTATTGTCAGAGAAAACTTAAATATGGTGGTTGTCCTAAACTCCAGGAGGTCATATTTACTGATATGTATATTTTTGGTTTGCAGTTGGGGCAGTCTACAAGAGGATCCAGGACTATAAAACTATCACCGAGGGTCTCCGTCTGCCTCAAATTATTCCGGAAAGAATAAACTCCAATGCCTGTGAGTATTACTTATGTGGTTGAACCTATCGATTCCTTTATCTATTTATCTCCATTGAGTCTAATGCAGTCACGTGGTCTAATTGTGTCCTGTGTTTATCTCATTCTACAGTGGACGTCACCAGCCGCTTTGATCGAGTTTTTTGGTTTGGGGACCTCAATTTTCAACTAAAAGAGGACAGAAAAAACGTGGAATCTCTTCTGAAAAATATTAAAGGAAGAGATATGTCCAGTCTCCTCAAACACGACCATCTGAATGAAGCCAAGAACAACGGTACAGTTACTAGTAGACAGATCTCTATCACTCCTCAGCCATTACCACATACACCTCAACAGATCAATACAAATCACTGTCATGATGGTGGATATGTTCACCACATTCTTATATAGTCCTACATCTCTTGCACATGTTTTTAATACTGACATGTTTTTTTTTCTTTTAACTTAAGGGTCCATATTTGTAGGGTTTAAGGAGCACACCATTGAATTCCTTCCTACATACAAGTTCGACATTGGCACAGACACCTACGATACATCAGAAAAGCAGAGAATTCCATCATATACGGTAAGATATCTTATTTCCAGGTCTACAGAGCTAAAGAAACAATAGATGTCATGGATAGATTTTCAAACCTTAAATGCACAAAGTCTCAAAATTTATATTATATAATAAAATAGGCCGAAATGTTCAGTCTATGATGCTATGAGGTTTATAAATAAATGATAATATGATTGCACTGATGATATTTGTTATTTTCATGACCTCTACAGGACAGGGTGTTGTTTAAGAGCCAATACGAGGGAGATGTGCGAGTCCTGAGATACGACTCATGCCCTGTTTTGAAGACCTCAGACCACCGACCCGTTTTTGGCATCTTTGAAGTAAAGCTCAGACCTGGTTCAGATGAGTAAGTCATGTCCATGTTGTTGGTAAGATCCTTTCAGTAGCCGCCATTACTACATGGGCCTTATAGCAGAGCTCACACTTTGGGGCAGGTGGCTGTATACCTGGGTGACAGTACTGGAGTAATATAGGATGTGAAACTAAACAATTATTGTGTGGTTACCCGCTAACATTATCATATGTCTTACAGTATATTTCTCATTCCAGCATCCCATTGGCTGGTGGAAGCTTTGACCGCAAGATCTATTTGAAGGGCATTAGGAGGTCAGGACAAAAAAAGTAGCTGCGTCTGTTCATGTCCTGACAGCACATAAGGTGAGAGCATTGTACTTGTCTAGTATGTTTGCTGTGAGAATGTTCTTCCATCTCTTAAGTCTTCCTCTGAATCTGTCATTTAATTTATCAACCAACATAAAGAAATTGTAAATAAGTCATTCTATCTTCTAGTTACATTTTCTTGTTTTCAGATATTTTTTTAATTTCTAAATGAAGGTTGTGGGTTTTAGAGGAAAACTGTAAGCATGTATATAGTATAATAGATTGGTGGGAATTTATTAAGACTGACGTTTCTTACACCGGTCTTAATATAAAAAAAACTTGGAGTAAAATGTGCCTAATTTATGAAAACGCCCCCACACCTTAATAACTAATAATCCATGTTATTATGATAAATGTGTCGGCCGCTGATGGCTCTGCTCCTCCAGCTGCTCTCTGTCCACTTTTTAGAAAAGTGCCATAAGCGCAGAAACTACACAGATCACAATTTTTACCGCAAATTGTGACTTTTGTTCCGTTTATAACTTTTCTACGTAAAAAAAACTGGCATAGAAAAGTTAAAAAATGTCCCCATTTGAAGTGTCTTAAAGAATCCTGCCACTAGGATGGATGGATAAACTGTATTTTATGGTGCATTAGCTTCTAAGCAAGCATGATAGATACAAGGAACATTCTTATGGATGTTAGACATTACTTGGCATCTTGCAGGACTCCTAAGGAACATTTACCATCTCAGGTGCATAAAACAATGATTCCACCTTTGTGAACATCAGAAAGTTCCTGTAACATCCTGAACAGCGCAGCTTTAGATCAAACCCACCCCTTGGATCAACCATCTTCAAGGTTTGTAGTGTAACCCCCAGGATCTAATAGGAAAATCCGCAATAAAACATCTTCTCTATTTTGTGCCTGCTAAGAAACACACATTAGTAGAGCATTAATAGCAAATATTTCTCTTGCAGCATAAACATCAATTCCGCGTTATATCTGGCGAGAACAGCGCTCCCTGTCACCGGAGGAGCCGCCATCGTTGCTGATAGAAAGAATGGTAAGTTCCTCTAGATATGTCCTCTCTATATTTGTTAAGCAGCCTGAATAATGAATATTTAATAGGGTTGTGGGCTTCTCCCCCCAGAGCAAGTCAGCAGATTTCAACAGAACATCAACATCAATGCCAATAACAACCAAGGGCAGAACCCGCCATCTTACAAGTATCCCAATGGCGAGACTTAAAATTGTCTACATCTGTCACGGAAGAGTCATCAGTGTGGTTATCGGGGCATCAATGTCACCCAGAAGACCAGGCCCAGAACAGGAGAACATGTCATCTCTTCCTGTGTCTCTGGAATACAGATTTACCACCCCTTACTGACATTACAGTATATACTGGGACATCTTCCATTGTTTTTGCTGGATCTTGTATAACATCATCTTTACCATCTTATAATTTGATCAACAAAAACCATAAATAAATCTTTAACATCAATCCATAAGTGTGACTGGTATTTATTAGTGTGTTCAGTGCCCGGCTGCAACTTACCACAGAGTATACAATTCACTTAACCGACTCTTCACAGCGCTATTTGTGTGACATCGCGTTTAATCCAGTGGTAGGTGACAGGACATTGTATCATATGTACACAATAGAGAGAGTATGGAACGTGCCGCCATATGTACTGGATTAGATCATATGTTGGAAAAAAAGTGACAGGAGATGTAAAACAGTGATATATTTGATAGTTGTTTAACCCCTTAACGCTCAGCGACGTAATATTCCGTTGTGCTGACCATCCCATCCTGTTCGCGCTCAGCGATGGAATATTAAGTCGCGGGAGTAACGGCCATTTCGGCCGTCTTCCCGACACATGCAGGAGCTGTGACAGCTGCTGTCTCGTACAGCAGTTGCCGCAGCTCCTACAGCGGGGACCGATCGCTGTGTCACCGCTGATTAACCCCTTAAAAGCCGCGTTCAATACTGAACGTGGCTTTTTAGGGGTTAAGCTACCATCGCAGGCCTGCTACACGATAGCGGCCGGCGATGGTGACTATGGCTACCGGACTCCTAACAATGGCGTCCGGCTATGCCATCGACGGAAGCCTAGTGGGTCCTGTCAGTGAGTAGCTGACTGCTCTAATACACTGCACTACGCATTTACTAAATAAAAGTTTTAAAAGTAATAAAAGTAAAAATCCCCCTTTTTCCCTTATCAGTCCTTTATTATTAATAAAAATATATAAACAAACAAATAAACTATACATAATTGGTATCACCGCGTCCATAACGGCCTGAACTACAAAATTATTTCGTTATTTATCCCGCGCGGTGAACGCCGTAAAAGAAAATAATAATAAACCGTACCAGAATCACAATTGTTTGGTCACTTCACCTCCCAAAAACTGGAATAAAAAGAGATCAAAAAGTCGCATGTACCTAAAAATGGTACTGATCGAAACTACAGTTCGTTACGCAAAAAATAAGTCCTCGCACGGCTTTATTGATTGAAAAATAAAAACGTTATGGCTCTTAGAATAAGGTAACACAAAAAGTGAATGATTGTTTACAAAACGTATTTTATTGTGCAAACGCCATAAGACATAAAAAAAAACTATAAACATCTGGTATCGCCGTAATCGTATCGCCCCGCAGAACAAAAAACGAAAAAAAAACGAAAAAAAAACAATCGTACAATTGCTGTTTTTTAGTCACCACGCCACCTAAAAATAGAATAAAAACTGATCAAAAAGCCGCATGCACCCCAAGAAAACTACAATGGATTCCTCAAGGGGTCTAGTATCCAAAATGGGGTCACTTTTGGCGGTTTTCTACTGTTTTGGCACCACAAGACCTCTTCAAACCGGACATGGTGCCTAATAAAAAGGAGGCCACATAATCCTCTAGGTGCTCCTTTGCTTCGGAGGCCGGTGCTTCAGTCCATTACCGCACTAGGGCCACATGTGGGGTATTTCTCAAAACTGCAGAATCTGGGCAATAAATATTAAGTTGCGTTTCTCTGGTAAAACCTTTTGTGTTATAAAAAAAAAATGGTATAAAAAGGATTTTCTGACAAAATAAAATAAAAATGCAAATTTCACTTCTACTTTGCTCTAAATTCCTGTGAAACACCTAAAGGGTTCATAAACTTTCTAAATGCTGTTGTGAATACTTTGAGGGGTCTAGTTTCTAAAATGGGGTGTTTAATAGGGGTATATAATATATAGGCCCCTCAAAGCAACTTTAAAACTGAACTGTAACCTAAAAAAAAATATTAAATGAGTCAATACTTCGCTTCTTACATTATACCGATAATGAGCCGTGCCCACCCCGAGATGACCCCAGTTTTGACCGTTTGTATAAACAGAAACCCCTATTAGACCGTTTCAGTGACCGGTTTTCCCAAGCATACACCCCCGAGAATTGTATTTCTATTGATGTGTCCTTGGTACATTTTAAAGGGAAGCTTCAATTCCGCCAGTACCTGCCGGGTAAGAGGGCAAGGTATGGCGTGAAGATGTATAAGCTGTGCGAGAGTGCATCAGGGTATACGTACAAATTTAGGATATATGAAGGGAAGGACACCAGTATTCAGCCCCCAGAATGCCCCCCCCCCTTTTTTTAATGCAAACATTTTTGGGATTTGGTCCACCCACTGCTGGACCAGGGTTACCAACTCTACCTGGATAATTTTTATACCAGCATCCCACTCTTCAAGTGCCTCGCTTCCAGAAGTCCTGTGGCATGCGGCACCGCTAGAAGAAATCTGAGAGGCCTCCCTAAGACTCTGCTTGGCAAACACCCAGAAGGGGTGAGAGCAAGGCACAATCCAGCAGCAACATATTGTGTGTCAAGTACAAGACAAGAGAGATATCCTTGTATTGACAACAATACATGCCCACACCAGTACCCATGTACCTGTACGAGGTACCAGTACAGAGACCCCCAAACCAGACTGCATCCTGGACTACAATAGGTACATGGGAGGAGTGGACTTGTCAGATCAAGCCCTGAAGCCCTACAGCGCCATGCGCTGTGGTATGAGAAGCTGGCCGTGCACATCATACAGATGGCATTATACAATGCGTACGTGCTACGTCGATGTATAGGCCAGAAGGGAACTTTCCTGGAATTTCAAGAGGTGGTTATCAAGAAACACATTTTAGGGACCAGGAAGGGGGAGCACCCAGTACTTCTGCAAGCGAGGCCACACGCATCGTACCAGTGCAACACTTTCCAGGAGAAGTTCCCCAAACTGGCAAGAAGGGAAAAAGTCAAAAGAGGTGCAAAGTCTTCTATAAGAAGGGGGTAAGGGAGGACACAATATATCAATGTGACGTGTCCCGAAAAACTAAGGCTCTGTATGAAAGAGTGTTTTAAAATGTATCATACAGCCCTTGATTTTTAATCTACCCCAGTTTTACTTACCCTGATGCACTCCGCACAGCTTACCCCCTCATCTTTCCCTTCTGAGCCCTGCTGTGTGTCCAGGCAGCAGATAACAGCCACATGTAGGGTATTGCCATACCCGTAAGAACCCACATTAAAGTTTATGGGGTGTATTTCTCCGGTCAAAATGCTCACTACACCTCTAGAAGAATGCCTTAAGGGTGTCGTTTTTAAAACAGGGTCACTTCTCGGGGGTTTCAAATGTACTGGTACCTCAGGGGCTTCTGCATACATGACTTCGCACCAGAAAATCCCCAGTAGGCCAAATGGTGGTCCTTTCCTTCTGAGCCCTACCATGGGCCCAAACAGCAGTTTATCACCACAAATGGGATATTGCCACACTCAGAACAAATTTGGCAACAAAATGGACCCTTTTTTTTTGCTTGTGAAAAGAAGAAATTTTTAGCTAAAACTACATATTATTGGGAAAAAAGTAATTTTGTTTTAATTCCCAGCCCAATTCAAATAAGTTCTGTGAAGAAACTATGGGGTCTAAATGGTCACATTACCCATAAATGAATTCCTTGAGGGGTGTAGTTTCCAAAATGGTGTCACTTCTGGTGGTTTTCCATTGCTTTGATACCTCTGGGGCTCTGCAAATGCCACATGGCACCTGAAATCCAATCCAGCAAAATCTGGACTCCAAAGAACAAATAGCGCTCTTTTCCTTCTGAGCCCTCCTATGGACCCAAACGGCAGTTTATCACCACAAATGGGGTATTGCTGCACTCAGGACAAATTGGGCAACAAAATGGAGTATTTTATTTCTTGTGAAAATAAGAAATTTTGAGCTAAAACTACATATAATTGGAAAAAAATATTATTTTTTTTAATTCCCAGCCCAATTCAAATAAGTTCGGTGAAGAAACTATGGGGTCTAAATATTCACATTACCCATAAATTAATTCCTTGAGTGGTGTAGTTTCCAAAATGGGGTCACTTCTGGTGGGTTTCCATTGATTTGATACCTCTGGGGCTCTGCAAATGCGACATGGCACCCGAAAACCAATTCAGCAAAATCTGAACTCCGAAGAACACACAGCGCTTCTTCCCTTCTGAGGCCTCCCATGGGCCCAAACGGCAGTTTATCGCCACAAATGGGGTATTGCTGCTCTCAGTAGAAATTGGGCAACAAAATGGGGTATTTTGTTCCCTGTGAAAATAAGAAATTTTGATGAAAAATTAAATTTTATTGGAAAAAATTTCATTTTTTAAATTTCACAGCCCAATTCAAATACGTGCCGTGTAAAAACTGTGGGGTCAAAATGGTAACAACAACCATAAATTAATTTCTTGATGGGTGTAGTTTCCGAAATGGGGTCACTTTTGGGGGATTCCTACTGTTTTGGTACCTCAACACCTCTTCAAACCTGGCATGCTGCCTAAAATATATTCTAATAAAAAAGAGGCCTCAAAATGCACTAGGTCCTTCTTTGCTTCTGGGGCTTGTGTTTTAGTCCACGAGCACACTAGAGCCACATGTGGGACATTTCTAAAAACTGCAGAATCTGGACAATACAAATTTAGTAGTGTTTCTCTGGTAAAACCTTCTGTGTTACAGAAAAAAATTGAATACAACTGAAATTCAGCAAGAAAAATGAAATGTGCAAATTTCACCTCCACTTTGCTTTAATTTCTGTCAAATGCCTAAAGGGTTAAATAAACTTTCTAAATGCTGTTTTGAATACTTTGAGGGGTCTAGTTTTCAAAATGGGGTGTTTTATGGGGGTTTCTAATACACAGGCCCCTCAAAGCCACTTCGAAAACCGAACAGGTACCTTAAAAAAAAAAAGCCTTTTGAAATTTTCTTAAAAATATGAGAAATTTATGTTCTAAGCCTTCTAACGTCCAAGAAAAATAAAAGAATGTTCAAAAAACGATGCCAATCTAAAGTAGACATATGGGAAATGTGAACTAGTAACTATTTTAAGTGGTATAACCATCTGTTTTACAAGCAGATGCACTTAAATTCTGAAAAATGCTATTTTTTTTAAATTTTCTCTAAATTTTGCAATTTTTCACCAATAAACACTGAATATATTGTCCAAATTTCACCACTAACATAAAGCCCAATGTCTCATGAGAAAACAATCTCAGAATCGCTTGGATAGGTTTAAGCATTCCGATGTTATTACCACATAAAGTGAAATATGTCAGATTTGAAAAATGGACTCTGAGCCTTAAGGCCCAAACTAGGCTGCGTCCTTAAGGGGTTAAACTTCAGTTCCATAAAATTTAATTTTGGACTCTCTTTACAAGCGGAGACAAACACATTAAGCAGGGAAGCCGCTAGGGTGACACAATCCCCACGGATCTCCTATCAGCTCATCAGGAAACAAGTTAAGTCTCCATAGATAAGATGTCATTGTGCTCTTGAACGACATTTGGTTGCGTCTTCCGGTGACCATATGAATTTACAATATGAACAGTGAAAGTAATTTTATTGTGTAAAAAGTTGTAAAACATAGAAAAGTTCTATAAATTAGGTATCGCCGGAATCGGACTAACCCGCAGAATAAAGGTAACATGTCATTTATAACGCATGGTGAACGCTGTATTAAAAAAACCTAAAAAAAACTATGGCAGAATTTGCTGTTTTTTGATCACCTTGCCTCCCCAAAAAAGGATAACAAGTGATCAAAAAGTTGCATGTACACCAAAATGGTACCAATAATAACTACAGCTCCTCCCGCAAAAATCAGCCCACAAACCAATACGTTTATGAAAAAATAAAATTAGTTATGGCTCCAATAAGTCAGGAAAAAAATATATGCAGTTGTGCCGGCCCGAGGGGAACATATCTTCTGTTTCAAGTGGCGATTTATCAAGGCCCTAAAATTAGGGAAACAGGAAGGGGAGGGCCCAAACATATCTGCTGGAAGCGAGGGTGCCCGAATTATACCAGGACAACACTTCACAGCAAAATTCCCCAAACTGCATGGATGTCCATAGGATGTCCAAACAGGTAAGTCTTCTCAGTCGTCTTACAACAGCCTATATTCTCTCTCGATTCTCTACTTATTGTAGGATCACTCTCTACTTTTCCTATTTAACCTCAGAGGCCATACTATGGATTGTTTAACAGATAAATTGAGGATCTTAATCTGGCGTCATTTATTAATATATAAATAAATGTAATTGTGTTTTCTTGTAGGCGGGAATGGGAGATAAAATTACAGGAGACCCTTGGTCCGCACTACGTGCTATACCACTCATCCGGGCTCGGAGTCCTGTATCTCACCATCTTTATTAGACGGGAACTGATCTGGTTCTGCTCAGGTGTGATTTAGTTTCTTACATCTACATTCTGTGTCCTGATTATAGGAATAAACTATTGTGTTTTTACATCTCATTTAGTCATTAGAATTAGACGCCTGACAGCTCCACTCTCAGATTCTTCACTATATGGAGTATTGGAGATCTGAGAGCTGATTCCACAGTTACAAAGTGTAATATAATGTTTAGTAATAAATCCAGCGTTTAGGAGGAAATGATCTCTGTATCATTGATGCATGTGGTACTATTACCACTGACCCTTCTCCTTGTGTTTCTTATACAGAGGTAGAGCACACCCATGTAACAACCAGGCTATTCCACCATGTAAAAACTAAAGGAGCTTTGGGTGTTGCCTTCACCGTCTTTGGAACATCTTTCCTGTTTATTAATTCCCATATGAAATGTAAGTATGTCCGATTTTAATATGTGACTATGTACAGTTTTACTGTGTATAAAAGTGCTGCTGTTTAATAATAAAGTGAAATATATTATATAATATGAAGAGATCTGTACTATTAATGTTTGGGTGCAAAATGAAAGGTTCTTCGGCCATTTGTTCAAACTTTTTCTAATCCATCAAACTTATTCTATGTAATGAGAGGAGAGTAATAGTGGATGGATAAACGGCCTAATGTCCTCTACAGACCGCTATAGAAATTCATTATCCTCTATCAAAAACATTATTAGTCGATATAGAGTACCAGAAATATCAGTGCGAGTGAGAACCAGATCATGGAACTCCACCAGTCTCCTCTTCTGAAATGTCAAAAGATGAATTTAGATGGAATTCCCATTTAACTATAAAATATTTGCAGACCACACAACCTAAGAAGTAGAAACCTAGATCAGATCAGATAAAGAAACCTAGATTATATTGTCAAAGAAAATGAAAATGTGGTGGTTGTCCTAATTCCAGGAGGTCTCATTTACTAATATGCATATGTTTTGTTGGCTGTTACTGCAGTCAAAAAAGGATCAAGGACTACAAGACCATAACCGAGGGTCTCCGTCTGCGTCAAATTATTCCGGAAATAATAAACTCCAATGCCTGTGAGTATTACTTATGTGGTTGAACCTTTGGATTTCTTTATTTCTCCATTTATCTCCATCGAGTCTAATGCAGTCATGTGACCTAATTGTGTCATCTGTTTATTTGATTCTACAGTGGACGTCACCAGCCGCTTTGATCGAGTTTTTTGGTTTGGGGATCTCAATTTCCAACTAAAAGAGGACAGAAAAACCTGTGGAATCTCTTCTGCAGAACATCAAAGGAAGAGATATGTCCAGTCTCCTCAAACACGACCATCTGAATGAAGCCAAGAACAATGGTACAGTTACTAGTAGACAGATCTCTATCACTCCTCAGCCATTACCACATACACCTCAACAGATCAATACAAATCACTGTCATGATGGTGGATATGTTCACCACATTCCTATATAGTCCTACAATCATCAGTTCCACATGTTTTTAATTCAAATACTTTTTTTTGTCCTTTCAACTCAAGGGTCCATATTTGTAGGGTTTAAGGAGAACACCATTGAATTCCTTCCTACATACAAGTTTGACGTTGGCACAGACACCTATGGTACATCAGAAAAGCAGAGAATTCCATCATACACGGTAAGATATCTTTTTTTTTGGTCTTCAGAGCTAAAGAAACAATAGACAATAAATTCCATGAAGTATCGCCCGGGTTTGTAAGTTTAAGCTGTGTGGATCAAGAGCAAGACAAATCCTCTAAATAAAGGACCACCACAGCAGCTACCCATCATTAACCCATGATATAATGATAATAAAGTCTTAATATTTGGCAATTTAAATAAATTGGGCCCAGAATTTATCTATATGATGCAATGTAGTAAATAAAAAATGTATAATATGATTTCACTGATATGTTATCTTCATGACCTCTACAGGACAGGGTGTTGTATAAGAGCCAATGTGAGGGAGATGTGCGAGTCCTGAGATACGACTCTTGCCCTCTTTTAAAAACATCAGACCACCGACCCGTGTATGGCATCTTTGAAGTAAAGCTCAGGCCTGGTTCAGATAAGTAAGTCACGCTTTCCTCCATGTTGATATGATCCTCTCAGTAGCCGCCATTACTACATGGGCCTTATAGCCAGAGCTCACACTAGGGGGCAGGTGGCTGTATACCTGGGTGACAGCACTGGAGGATTATATGATGCCAAGCTAAACAATTATTGTGTGGTTACCCGCTAAAACATTATCATATGTCTTACATCAATATATTTCTCATTCCAGCATCCCCTTGGCTGGTGGACGATTTGACGGCAAGGTCTATTTAATGGGTATTAGGAGGAAGTGCCAAAAAACTTAGCTGCCTGTGTTCATGTCCTTACAGCACATAAGGTAAGAGCATTGTAATTGTAATTATGTTTTTGTGAGAATCTTCATCCACTTCTTAGGTCTTCCTTTCTACTATATTAGAATTGTTCCTCTTAGTCCCATAAACATTAAATGGGGCGGTGGGTGCATACTCGACCGCTGCTCCATTCAAGCTCCTCCTCACTTTGAGGGGGGCGGTGCAGTAAGGATGAATGAGGAGTTCAGGATCCCCATTCTCGGGATTAGTGGGGGTCCCAGTTGAAAGTATTTATGTAATATTATATCATTTGTTTTTTAAGGAAAAGTCACGTTGACATTACTTGGCATCTTGCAGGACTCCTAAGGAACATTTACCATCTCAGGTGGATAAAACAACAATCCAACCTTTGTGAACATCAGAAAGTTCCTATAACATCCTGAGCAGCGCAGCTCAAGATCAAACCGACTACTCGGATCAACCATCTTTAAGGTTCGTAGTATGATCCCCAGGACCATTTAGGGAAAATCCACATTAAAACATCTTCTCTATTTTGTGCCTGCTAAGAAACACACATTAGTAGAGCATTAATAGCAAATATTTCTCTTGCAGCATAAACACCAATTCCGTCGTACATGTGGCGAGAACAGCGCTCCCTGTCACCGGAGGAGCCGCCTATGTTACTGATAGAAAGGTAAGTTTCTCTAGATGTGTCCTCTCTCTACATTTGTCATGCAGCCTGAATGATCCATATTTAATAAGATTTTGTGCTTCTCCACCCAGAACAAGTCAGCAGATATCAACATAACATCAACACCAATGCCAATAACAACCGATGGCAGAACCCGCCATCTTACAAGTATTCCAATGCGAGACATAAAATGTCTACATCTGTCACAGACGAGACATAAGTGTGGTTATCGGGGCATCAATGTCACCCAGAAGACCAGGCCCAGAACAGGAGAACATGTCATCTCTTCCTGTGTCTCTGGAATACAGATTTTCCACCCCTTCCTGATACTACAGTATACACTGGGACATATTCCATTGTTTTTGCTGGATCTTGTATAACATCATCTTTACCATCTTATATTTTGATCCACAAAAACCTTAAATAAAACGTAAACATCATTCGATGAGTGTGACTGGTATCATTAGTGCAGCAAATTGATCAAAACTGTCTAACAGTATAACTGTCCTTATTGCCCATAGCAACCAATCAGAGCTCAGCTTTCATTTCTTAGCCTGGTGTCACGGTCACAGGGTATGTGGACCCACTAGGCCGCTCTGCCGTAGCGGGGAGGCAGCTGACCAGGTCACAGTCTATACGAAAGTCAATAGCAGATAGCAATGCTTGGGTACCTGAACTAGTCCAGGCGGTGGCTGTGGCTTCAGCACGGATGGAGGCTGGTGCGGCAAGTAGCGCCAGATGTGGCGAGCAGTATCCGATGTAGCAGAAGACACTGGACGTGGCAGAAGACACCGGACGTGGCAAACAACACTGGACGTGGCAAACGACACTGGACGTGGCAAACGACAGCAGGTGCAATAGACACGACTCCAAAACTGGTAGGCACAGGAACAAGAACAATACGGAATACAGGAACAGGTAACAGGGCACGGGTAACAACTGGAACGAGGAAACACTAAGGGACCGTTTGCGAGACAGACTGGGATAGACTAACAACGCTCAGGCAAGGATCAGAAGGCCTGGGGCCTTCTTATAGACAAGGAAATCATGGCACTTTGGGTACCTGAACTAGTCCAGAGGGTGGCTGTGGCTTCAGCATGGACGGAGGCGGGTGCGGCAGGTAGCGCCAGACGTGGCGGGCAGTATCCGATGTAGCAGAAGACATTGTACGTGGCAGAAGACACTGGACGTGGCAAACGACACTGGACGTGGCAAACGACACTGGACGTGGCAAACAACAGCAGGTGCAGTAGACACGACTCCAACACTGGTAGGCACAGGAACAAGAACAATACGGAATACAGGAACGGGTAACAGGGCACGGGTAACAGGGCACGGGTAACAACTGGAACGGGGAAACACTAAGGGACCATTTGCGAGACAGACTGGAATAGACTAACAACGCTCAGGCAAGGATCACAGGGCCTGGGGCCTTCTTATAGACCAGGAAATCATGGCAGTTGATGATGATGACGGAGTGGAAGTGAGCACTGGCGTCTCCTAGGAACCATGGCTGCGGGCGTCGGGAGGTGAGTAACCCCGACGGCCCGTGGCCATGGATGCTACACCTCGTCTGAATAAAAGAAAGCTGTGCTGTGATTGGATGCAATACGTGTATTCAATTAACTTAATGGACCCGTCACAACACACCGGGGGGAGTTTATTAACTTTTCTATGTCAGTTTACTGGTGTAAAAAAGGTGCAAATACATGGACAGCCAGAAATGCACCGAATTTAATAATAGGCCTCTGCGACTCTTATTATATTAGGCACATCTTTCTACAACTACCTGTATATTAAGACTGGAGTATAATATTCGTTCTCTCACGGTCAACGCTGTAAAAACTAAACTCCACAAACAATGGAGGAATCGCTATTTTTTTCCCAATCCACTCCACAACTGAAATTTTTCGTTTCCCACTATATTACATGGTACAATAAATAGTGCCATGAAAATCTACAAAAAAAAAAATTGCCTTTATACGGCTATATCGGTGGAAAAATTTAAAAGCTATGGCTTTTGGAATGGGTGGAGGAGAGTACTAAAGTGAAAATCCGAAAAACGGCTGCGGCTGGTAGGGGTTGATTCATGAAGCTGGTGGGCTTCATACATAAGAATATAATGTTTGGTGGCAGCCATTGGATGATGAGGACGTAAGACATTTGTACGTCCCTTAAGCACTTCTTCATCGTCAGTGAAGTCGCTCCCTGTCTTTACAGTTTAACAAATGGGCCAGCAATGGTCTTAGGAGTGACCCGGATGAAGGGGCCAAGCTGGAACATGTAGAAATAAAGAAAAATGAGTAAGCAGGCTCACCACACTTCCTTGTCGGTGCTTGTAGTTAAAATCCAACCAACCAATCCTGAATGCTAAATGGTAACTTTCTGAGAATCCATATGATATGATCAGCGATTCATTACTAAACATCGTTATATCTATATTCTAATGCAGAACATAAGATTTCATAGATATTTAGTAAGTCACTTTTCTAAACCTTTAGGAAATCTCGTTTCCAGCTGCATTATCCAGAACTAGAGATGAGCGAACCGGGACAACCGAACCCGGTTTCGGTCCGAACTTCCGAAAAAGTTCGGTTCGCAGCGAATCCGAACTTCACCGGGTTCGGCCGAACCCGTTTTGACCGAACCCGGCTACATTTTGGCGCCTGCCACATGTTACATCTAAAATGGAGGATTTCACAAGATCACCTGACATCAGGCTACCCCATAATGCCTTGCAAACGGCTCTCCCAGCCAATCGGGAGGCAGCATAGGGGCGGGTTCAAGCCTGCAATAAAAGTCTATGCACGGAGCTCAGCGGCCATTTTACAGACAGGAGCTGTAGGGATAGCATCTCTGTGCAGTAAGGGAAAGCTTTAGGAATCTAAAAGGCAGGAATCCAGAAATTGAAGGGGCTCATCCACTACTCACTACTCAGCCAGTGTGTGAATACGCTTTTATAAGGAGCTCATCCCCGTTGCATCCAACTTGCAATACAGGCAGCCTTTGTAGTAGTGGTAGTAGTAGTACTACAAGGCCCAGCATTCCCTGAGTGCACTGCACCGTGGCTGATAGAAATTCTCATTCATTTCCATTTGCCAAGCCAGTGTGTGAATACGCTTTTAGAAGGGGCTCATCCCCGGCCGTTAACATAAATAACAATCCAACTTGCGATACAGGCAGCCTAGTAGTACTACAACGCCCAGCATTCCCTGAGTGCACCGCGGCGTGGCTGATAGAAATTCTCATTCATTGCCATTTGCCAAGCCAGTGTCAGTGTGTGAATACGCTTTTAGAAGGGGCTCTGAAATGTCTGGGAAAAAAAAGGTTGTGAAAGGACGGGGTAGAGGAAAAAACACCCATGCCGTCTCCTCTTCCAGTTCAAATGTTGGATCTGTTGGTGCCAGACCCAGTACCAGCATTTGTGGCACAAGACATGTGCCCAGTTCCACTAGTAGCAGCAGCCATGTGCCTGCTGGTAGTAGTATCACCAAGCCAGACTTGTCCATCTCCTCCGGTGGGCGGGTTACTTTAGACAATACGGCCATTGTGGACTGGTTGGCTGACTGGCGGTCATCTCAGCAGGAAGACTCTGACGATCTGGCTTCAAGCCAGGTTTCGTTGGATTCCAGATCCTCTACAGTTCCTTGGCACGGTGACAGTAGTAATATAGGTATTTCTAGCGTTTCCATTCCATCATCTATGTCTTCGCTCCCCCTTCCTAGCGGGAAGCCATCTTTCCTGAGAGTCCTAAGAGACATCTCCTCGGGTGCGAAGGAAGATACTGAACAACATAGTGATGATGATGATTTGTTTTCCGCGAGTCAGCCAACGGAGTGTGTTGCGGCGGTGGTGGAGGTGGAAGCGGTGTCCGAGACGCATAGCTGCGGTAGTGGGGGTGTTGGTGGTGGTAGCTGTAGTAGCAGACGCAGTAATGAGGGGGGGCATGGAACCCGCCATGATGTCACATCACATTCACAACACAGTGACAGAAGTGGCGGGGATGATGAGGAAGGCAATGATGATGATGATGTTTTAGACAGGACGTGGGAACCAGGTGACGAGCTGATGACGGCGTCAGAGAAGGAGGGTAGTAGTGGCGGCACTGGACGTGATAAACAGCCAAGCCGAGGTAGGGGCAGAAGTCAATCTGCAAAACGTTGCAGCGGTAGGGTCAGCTCAGGAGCCGGTGACGGCGACACAGATGCTGGTGTAGGCTCCTGAAAAAAGCCTGCCAGACAAGGGGCAAGCTCGGGTGGTTGTTGTGGTGGTGGTGGTGGTGGTGGACGTGGTACTACCTCTTTACGGTACTCTGCCGTGTGGCAATTTTTCTGTACCTTCCCGGAGGACGAAAACATGGCACAGTGCCGTATCTGCAAGCAGAAAGTAAGGCGTGGGCAGGGCAGCAATGTAGGAACTACCGCTCTACGTAAACACATGGAGCGGCATCACAAGGCCATGTGGGACAATCGACATGCCCCACCATCATCATGTACATCTAATGAAGACCCCTCTTCCGCTGCTGCTGCTGCTTCGAGTCCCTGTCATCTAAGTAGTAGCCAGGCCTTATCCACCATGTCGTTGTCATCATCATCATCACTGGCATCTAGTGCTCCTCCTACGTCCCGTCAGTTATCCATTACGGAATCGTTGTCCAATAAGCAACAATATATACCCAGTCATCCACTTGTCGTGCGGTTTAATTCACACCTGGCTAAGTTGTTGGTGGTGCAGTCGCTGCCGTACCACCTGGTCAACTCCGCCGGCTTCAAGCAATTGATGGCGTGCGCTCAGCCTAGGTGGCGAATACCTAGCCGACATTACTTCTCCAAAACAGCTGTCCCTGCCTTGCACAAGCATGTGGAGGAAAAGGTGTGCCAGTCCTTGCAATTATCCGTGTGCAGCAGGGTACATGCCACCGTCGACACGTGGAGCAGCAACTATGGGCAGGGACAGTACATGTCTTTCACGGCCCACTGGGTCAATATTTTGCAGTCCGATGCACCACCGCAGCAATGCCAGGCATTACCACCTCCACGCTTGTATCTTTCTGGTACAACTCCGGACACCAGGCGCCTACCATCCTCCTCCTCCTCCTCCTTGCCTTCCTCCTTGGAGGTCTTCCCGTCCCCGACAGGACACAGCGTATCTTCCACTCCTCCTCCCTCCTCTTTTCATAGGTGCAAGGTGAAGCGCCACAATGCTGTCTTACACCTGCTGAGCCTGGGCGAGAAAAGCCACACAGGGCAGGAGCTGCTGCTGTGCATGAAGGAGGAAATCGCACGCTGGCTGTCTCCTCTGAAACTCACACTGGGCAATGTTGTCTCTGATAACGGGAAGAACGTTGTGGCTGCACTGCGTCTAGGTCACCTGACACACGCTCCTTGCATGGCACATGTGATCAATCTGGTCATAACACGCTTCTTAAAGTCATATGTTGGTTTGAAGGGTGTGCTGGCCATGTCCAGGAGGGTTTGCGTTCGCTTTAGACGTTCGTATACATTTAAGCACACCCTCCTGGACTTGCAGCGTCAAAACAATCTCCCAGAACACAGCCTGATTTGCGACGTTCCAACACGCTGGAATTCCACCATGCACATGTTGGACCGTCTGTACGAACAGCGGAAAGCCGTGAATGATTTCCTGATGCAGCAGACGGGCAGCGTTAGGAGCCAGTGTAATTTCGAACTCAGGCACTGGCAGCTGGTTAGAGACGCATGTCGCGTTTTGAGGCCCTTTGAAGAGGCCACACGATTTGTGAGCCGTGACGCTAGCGAAATGAACGATGTTATGCCGCTGATATTCATTATGGAGCAAACGCTCACAGCGATGATTCAGCAAAGGATGGAGGAAGGATCACATCTGGCTATGGATGTTGAGGAGGAGGAGGAGGAGAAGGGCTTTGTCCTGTGACTGTCCAGTCTCTTTTTTTAATGTGCTGCTACTACTACTACCACCACCCTTGCTGTCTGTGTTGGCTACCTCTACTACCACCAATACACCTCCACTGCCACCCGTCTGCTACAAGCAGGCCTGAGGCCTGCCCCACCACAGGGCTTTGTCCTGTGACCAGGGCCGCCATCAGGAATTTCAGGGCCCCCTACAGCTAAATTTTCTGGGCCCCCCTACCGTGGCACCGCCTGTTAACGGTACTCCGTCCAGCACTATATTATGGTACCCAGGGCCGCCATCAGGGGGGGTATTATGGGTACTGATGTGAGAGGCCCGGCCAAACCTAATTGAAAGGGGGGCCCGGCAACTGCCGCGACTTTACTTTGGTAGAAAAAAAAACAGGCCCCTGCAATGGGGCTTGTTTTTTTCACCAAAAGAATGTCGTGAGCTGCGGGCCCCCCTTTCAATTAGATTTGGCCGTGCCTCTCACATCAGTACCCATAATACCCCCCCTGATGGCGGCCCTAGGTAGCATTGGGGTCGTCAAACACTGCCGCCCGTGCGACCGATCGCGCACACCCGCAAACTCCCGCGCATTCCCACCCGCCTGGAACTGCGCACCGAATTTTGAGGCAGATTTTGACCTGCTCACACTATCTTGCCGCGTTTTTTGCCCGCGGCGATTGATGATAGACAAAAAACGCAGCGAAAAATGCATTTTCTGCCTCCCATTGATTTCGATGGGAGGTCAGAGGCAGAACCGCGGCAAGAAAGGATGTGCTGATTTTTCTTTTTTCCGCGACTGGCTCCCATTGATTTCAGATTAAATCAATGGGAGGCGGTTTTGGAAGTTTTTTTGGTGCTGATTCTGACGCAGTGTCCGAGTCAATATCAAGGCCCAAAAACTCTGTGAACTGGGCCTTATTGTTAGGGCTTATTCAGACGAACGTGTAATACATCCGTGCAACGTGCATGATTTTCACGCGCCTCGCACGGACCTATATTACTCTATGGGGCCGTTCAGACTGTCAGTGATTTTCACGCAGCGTGTGTCCGTGTGTCCGCTGCGTAAAACTCACGACATGTCCTATATTTGTGCATTGTTCGCGCATCACGCACCCATTGACGTCAATGGGTGCGTGAAAATCACGCCCAGCGCTTCCGCAGCAGTATAAACTATGAATGAAAACAGAAAAGCACCGCGTGCTACAAACATACAAACAGAGTGTCATAATGATGGCGGCTGCGCGAAAATCACGCAGCCACGCATCATACGCTGCTGCCACACGGAGCTGTTATGGACCTTTTGCATGCGCACGCAAAAACACACGCTTGTGTAAATCCGGCCTTAGGGTAGGAACGCACTAGGCATGAACACTGCAGATTTTATGCAACACATTTTATTGTGGATAATCCGCAGCGTATTACAGTCGCAGCCGAGTGGATGAGATTAGAACAAATCTCATCCACACGCTGCAAAAATAATGGACCTGCAGTGTGGCTTTTGGCTTTTTAAGCTGCAGCGTGTCAATGTATTCTGTGGAATTGCAGCTCCTCTGTTGTGGAAATGCTGCGGTTCTGCCGCAAAAATCACACATGAGAAAAAAAAAAAAGGCACTTTTTTAAATTTATAAAAAAGTTTAGACTTGCCCCGGCCGTAGTCCTGGTGACGCGATCCTCTATTCCGGGCTGCGCTAATAATAGAGGATCGCGTCACTTGGACTACGGCCGGGGCAAGTCTAAACTTTTTTATAAATGTAAAAAGTACCTTTTTTTTCTCATTTGTGATTTTTGCGGCAGAACCGCAGCATTTCCGCAACAGAGGAGCAGCGATTCCACAGAATAAATTGACATGCTGCGGTTTAAAAAGCCAAAAGCCACACTGCAGGTCCATTATTTTTGCAGCGTGTGAATGAGATTTGTTCAAATCTCATCCACTCGGCTGCGACTGTAATACGGTGCGGATTATCCACAATAAAATGTGTTGCATAAAATCCGCAGCGTTCATGCCTAGTGTGTTCCTACCCTAAGGCCGGATTTACACGAGCGTGTGCTTTTTGCGTGCGCAAAAACGTGGCGTTCTGCGCATGCAAAAGGTCCATAACAGCTCCGTGTGGCAGCAGCGTATGATGCGTGGCTGCGTGATTTTCGCGCAGCCGCCGTCATTATGACACTCTGTATGTTTGTAGCACGTGGTGCTTTTCTGTTTTCATTCATAGTTTATACTGCTGCGGAAGTGCTGGGCGGGATTTTCACGCACCCATTGACTTCAATGGGTGCGTGATGCGCGAACAATGCACAAATATAGGACATGTCGTGAGTTTTACGCAGCGGACACACGGACACACGCTGCATGAAACTCACTGACAGTCTGCACGGCCCCATAGAGTAACATAGGTCCGTGCGAGGCGCGTGAAAATCACGCGCGTTGCACGGACGTATTACACGTTCGTCTGAATAAGCCCTAACAATAAGGCCCAGTTCACAGAGATTTTGGGCCTTGATATTGACTCGGACACTGCGTCAGAATCAGCACCAAAAAACTTCCAAAACCACCTCCCATTGATTTAATCTGAAATCAATGAGAGTAAGTCGCGGAAAAAAGAAAAAGCAGCACGTCCTTTCTTGCCGCGGTTCCGCCTCTGACCTCCCATCGAAATCAATGGGAGGCAGAAAATGCATTTTTACCTGCGTTTTTTGTCTGCTGTCCTCAATCGCCGCGGGCAAAAAACGCAGCAAAAAACGCTGCAAGATAGTGTGGGCAGGTCAAAATCTGCCTCCAAATCTGCCTCAAAATTCTTTAAGGAATATTGAGGCAGATTTTTTCGGCCTGCAAAATACTCTGTGTGAACAGGGCCATACTTAAACAGCACTTTGACACACTTTACTCACCATGTCAGAAGAGCTGCTCCCACTCCAGTCCTCTTCAGGCGATGTCTTCGGTCCAGACGTCGTCCTTCACCTCCAGGCTCCAGAAAATGACGGGGATCGTAGAACTGCCGCCGCGCAAGAACTAGACTCCTCCCCCTCTCCTTACGCAGCTACGCTCTGGAGGAGGAGGCGGAGTCGGACGAGGAGGCGGAGTCAGAGGAGGACGAGGAGGCGGAGTCAGAGGCGGAGTCGGACGAGGAGGCGGAGGAGGACAAGGAGGACGAGGAGGCGGAGGAGGACAAGGAGGAGGCGGAGTCGGAGGCGGGCCAGCAGGTAAGTAACCGTGCGCCGCTGTCCCTGTGTGGCTGTCCTTCCCCGTCGATGTACTTGTGTTGCTCCCTCTCGGCGGCGCGCCTGGTCGTTCGCACATTGGCGCGCGCTTGCGATCGTGCGCGCTTGCAGTCGTGCGCGCTCGTACGCGCGCAAGCGGTGGTGTTTCGCGGCGCGGCGGCGGTGATGAGAGGGGGGCCCGCAGCTCGGGGGCCCGCAGCAGCTCACGACATTGTTTTGGTGTAAAGAACAGGCCCCATTGCAGGGGCTTGTTTTTTTCTACCAAAAGCAAGTCGCGGCAGTTGCCGGGCCCCCCTTTCAATTAAGTTTGGCCGGGCCCCCTACAGTACTACCCCTAATACCCCCCTGATGGCGGCCCTGCCTGTGACTGTCGTCCAGTGTCTTTTAATGTGCTGCTACTACTCACCCTTGTCAATAAAAAGGGTACATTTTTGGAGGGCTTGTGAAAAGCCATTGCTTGTTGCTTTAATGGTTTTACATCCATGTATGGAAGAACCCCGGTAGGCATCTGCCAAAAAAAAGGGTCAATTTTTGGAGGGCTTGTGAAAAGTCATTGCTTGTTGCTTTTACATCCATCTATGGAAGAACCCCGGCAGGCATCTGCCAAAAAAAGCGTCAATTTTTGGAGGGCTTGTGAAAAGCCATTGCTTGTTGCTTTTACATCCATGTATGGAAGAACCCCGGCAGGTATCTGCCAATAAAAAGCGTCAATTTTTGGAGGGCTTGTCAAAAGCCATTGCTTGTTGCTTTTACATCCATGTATGGAAGAACCCCGGCAGGCATCTGCCAATAAAAAGGGTCAATTTTTGGAGGGCTTGTGAAAAGCCATTGCTTGTTGCTTTTACATCCATGTATGGAAGAACCCCGGCAGGCATCTGCCAAAAAAAGCGTAAATTTTTGGAGGGCTTGTGAAAAGCCATTGCTTGTTGCTTTTACATCCATGTATGGAAGAACCCCGGCAGGCATCTGCCAATAAAAAGGGTCAATTTTTGGAGGGCTTGTGAAAAGCCATTGCTTGTTGCTTTTACATCCATGTATGGAAGAACCCCGACAGGCATCTGCCAAAAAAAAGGGTTAATTTTTGGAGGGCTTGTGAAAAGTCATTGCTTGTTGCTTTTACATCCATCTATGGAAGAACCCCGGCAGGCATCTGCCAAAAAAAGCGTACATTTTTGGAGGGCTTGTGAAAAGCCATTGCTTGTTGCTTTTACATCCATGTATGGAAGAACCCCGGCAGGCATCTGCCAATAAAAAGGGTCAATTTTTGGAAGGCTTGTCAAAAGCCATTGCTTGTTGCTTTTACATCCACGTATGGAAGAACCCCGGCAGGCATCTGCCAATAAAAAGGGTAAATTTTTGGAGGGCTTGTGAAAAGCCATTGCTTGTTGCTTTTACATCCATGTATGGAAGAACCCCGGCAGGCATCTGCCAATAAAAAGAGTACATTTTTGGAGGGCTTGTGAAAAGCCATTGCTTGTTGCTTTTACATCCATGTATGGAAGAACCCCGGCAGGCATCTGCCAAAAAAAGCGTACATTTTTGGAGGGCTTGTGAAAAGCCATTGCTTGTTGCTTTTACATCCATGTATGGAAGAACCCCGGCAGGCATCTGCCAATAAAAAGGGTCAATTTTTGGAAGGCTTGTCAAAAGCCATTGCTTGTTGCTTTTACATCCACGTATGGAAGAACCCCGGCAGGCATCTGCCAATAAAAAGGGTAAATTTTTGGAGGGCTTGTGAAAAGCCATTGCTTGTTGCTTTTACATCCATGTATGGAAGAACCCCGGCAGGCATCTGCCAAAAAAAGCGTACATTTTTGGAGGGCTTGTGAAAAGTCATTGCTTGTTGCTTTTACATCCATGTATGGAAGAACCCCGGCAGGCATCCGCCAAAAAAAGCGTCAATTTTTGGAGGGCTTGTGAAAAGCCATTGCTTGTTGCTTTTACATCCATGTATGGAAGAACCCCGGCAGGCATCTGCCAAAAAAAGCGTCAATTTTTGGAGGGCTTGTGAAAAGCCATTGCTTGTTGCTTTTACATCCATGTATGGAAGAACCCCGGCAGGCATCTGCCAATAAAAAGGGTCAATTTTTGGAGGGCTTGTGAAAAGCCATTGCTTGTTGCTTTTACATCCATGTATGGAAGAACCCCGGCAGGCATCTGCCAATAAAAAGAGTAAATTTTTGGAGGGCTTGTGAAAAGCCATTGCTTGTTGCTTTTACATCGATTTATGGAAGAACTCCGGCAGGCATCTGCCAAAAAAAGCGTCAATTTTTGGAGGGCTTGTGAAAAGCCATTGCTTGTTGCTTTTACATCCATGTATGGAAGAACCCCGGCAGGCATCTGCCAATAAAAAGGGTCAATTTTTGGAGGGCTTGTGAAAAGCCATTGCTTGTTGCTTTTACATCCATGTATGGAAGAACCCCGGCAGGCATCTGCCAAAAAAAAGGGTCAATTTTTGGAGGGCTTGTGAAAAGCCATTGCTTGTTGCTTTTACATCCATGTATGGAAGAACCCCGGCAGGTATCTGCCAAAAAAAAGGGTTAATTTTTGGAGGGCTTGTGAAAAGTCATTGCTTGTTGCTTTTACATCCATCTATGGAAGAACCCCGGCAGGCATCTGCCAAAAAAAAGAGTACATTTTTGGAGGGCTTGTGAAAAGCCATTGCTTGTTGCTTTTACATCCATGTATGGAAGAACCCCGGCAGGCATCTGCCAATAAAAAGGGTCAATTTTTGGAAGGCTTGTCAAAAGCCATTGCTTGTTGCTTTTACATCCATGTATGGAAGAACCCCGGCAGGCATCTGCCAATAAAAAGGGTCAATTTTTGGAGGGCTTGTGAAAAGCCATTGCTTGTTGCTTTTACATCCATGTATGGAAGAACCCCGGCAGGCATCTGCCAATAAAAAGAGTAAATTTTTGGAGGGCTTGTGAAAAGCCATTGCTTGTTGCTTTTACATCCATGTATGGAAGAACCCCGGCAGGCATCTGCCAAAAAAAGGGGTTAATTTTTGGAGGGCTTGTGAAAAGTCATTGCTTGTTGCTTTTACATCCATCTATGGAAGAACCCCGGCAGGCATCTGCCAAAAAAAGCGTACATTTTTGGAGGGCTTGTGAAAAGCCATTGCTTGTTGCTTTTACATCCATGTATGGAAGAACCCCGGCAGGCATCTGCCAATAAAAAGGGTCAATTTTTGGAAGGCTTGTCAAAAGCCATTGCTTGTTGCTTTTACATCCACGTATGGAAGAACCCCGGCAGGCATCTGCCAATAAAAAGGGTAAATTTTTGGAGGGCTTGTGAAAAGCCATTGCTTGTTGCTTTTACATCCATGTATGGAAGAACCCCGGCAGGCATCTGCCAATAAAAAGAGTACATTTTTGGAGGGCTTGTGAAAAGCCATTGCTTGTTGCTTTTACATCCATGTATGGAAGAACCCCGGCAGGCATCTGCCAAAAAAAGCGTACATTTTTGGAGGGCTTGTGAAAAGCCATTGCTTGTTGCTTTTACATCCATGTATGGAAGAACCCCGGCAGGCATCTGCCAATAAAAAGGGTCAATTTTTGGAAGGCTTGTCAAAAGCCATTGCTTGTTGCTTTTACATCCACGTATGGAAGAACCCCGGCAGGCATCTGCCAATAAAAAGGGTAAATTTTTGGAGGGCTTGTGAAAAGTCATTGCTTGTTGCTTTTACATCCATGTATGGAAGAACCCCGGCAGGCATCTGCCAAAAAAAGCGTACATTTTTGGAGGGCTTGTGAAAAGTCATTGCTTGTTGCTTTTACATCCATGTATGGAAGAACCCCGGCAGGCATCCGCCAAAAAAAGCGTCAATTTTTGGAGGGCTTGTGAAAAGCCATTGCTTGTTGCTTTTACATCCATGTATGGAAGAACCCCGGCAGGCATCTGCCAATAAAAAGGGTCAATTTTTGGAGGGCTTGTGAAAAGCCATTGCTTGTTGCTTTTACATCCATGTATGGAAGAACCCCGGCAGGCATCTGCCAATAAAAAGAGTAAATTTTTGGAGGGCTTGTGAAAAGCCATTGCTTGTTGCTTTTACATCGATTTATGGAAGAACTCCGGCAGGCATCTGCCAAAAAAAGCGTCAATTTTTGGAGGGCTTGTGAAAAGCCATTGCTTGTTGCTTTTACATGCATGTATGGAAGAACCCCGGCAGGCATCTGCCAATAAAAAGGGTCAATTTTTGGAGGGCTTGTGAAAAGCCATTGCTTGTTGCTTTTACATCCATGTATGGAAGAACCCCGGCAGGCATCTGCCAATAAAAAAGGTCAATTTTTGGAGGGCTTGTCAAAAGCCATTGCTTGTTGCTTTTACATCCATGTATGGAAGAACCCCGGCAGGCATCTGCCAAAAAAAAGGGTCAATTTTTGGAGGGCTTGTGAAAAGCCATTGCTTGTTGCTTTTACATCCATCTATGGAAGAACCCCGGCAGGCATCTGCCAAAAAAAAGAGTACATTTTTGGAGGGCTTGTGAAAAGCCATTGCTTGTTGCTTTTACATCGATTTATGGAAGAACTCCGGCAGGCATCTGCCAAAAAAAGCGTCAATTTTTGGAGGGCTTGTGAAAAGTCATTGCTTGTTGCTTTTACATCCATGTATGGAAGAACCCCGGCAGGCATCTGCCAATAAAAAGGGTAAATTTTTGGAAGGCTTGTCAAAAGCCATTGCTTGTTGTTTTTACATCCACGTATGGAAGAACCCCGGCAGGCATCTGCCAATAAAAAGGGTCAATTTTTGGAGGGCTTGTGAAAAGCCATTGCTTGTTGCTTTTACATCCATGTATGGAAGAACCCCGGCAGGCATCTGCCAATAAAAAGAGTACATTTTTGGAGGGCTTGTGAAAAGCCATTGCTTGTTGCTTTTACATCCATGTATGGAAGAACCCCGGCAGGCATCCGCCAAAAAAAAGGGTCAATTTTTGGAGGGCTTGTGAAAAGTCATTGCTTGTTGCTTTTACATCCTTGTATGGAAGAACCCCGGCAGGCATCTGCCAATAAAAAGGGTCAATTTTTGGAGGGCTTGTGAAAAGCCATTGCTTGTTGCTTTTACATCCATGTATGGAAGAACCCCGGCAGGCATCTGCCAAAAAAAGCGTAAATTTTTGGAGGGCTTGTGAAAAGCCATTGCTTGTTGCTTTTACATCCATGTATGGAAGAACCCCGGCAGGCATCTGCCAAAAAAAAGGGTCAATTTTTGGAGGGCTTGTGAAAAGTCATTGCTTGTTGCTTTTACATCCTTGTATGGAAGAACCCCGGCAGGCATCTGCCAATAAAAAGGGTACATTTTTGGAGGGCTTGTGAAAAGCCATTGCTTGTTGCTTTTACATCCATGTATGGAAGAACCCCGGCAGGCATCTGCCAATAAAAAGAGTAAATTTTTGGAGGGCTTGTGAAAAGCCATTGCTTGTTGCTTTTAGATCCATGTATGGAAGAACCCCGGCAGGCATCTGCCAAAAAAAAGGGTCAATTTTTGGAGGGCTTGTGAAAAGTCATTGCTTGTTGCTTTTACATCCATCTATGGAAGAACCCCGGCAGGCATCTGCCAAAAAAAGCGTAAATTTTTGGAGGGCTTGTCAAAAGCCATTGCTTGTTGCTTTTACATCCATGTATGGAAGAACCCCGGCAGGCATCTGCCAATAAAAAGGGTCAATTTTTGGAGGGCTTGTCAAAAGTCATTGCTTGTTGCTTTTACATCCATGTATGGAAGAACCCCGGCAGGCATCTGCCAAAAAAAGCGTAAATTTTTGGAGGGCTTGTGAAAAGCCATTGCTTGTTGCTTTTATATCCATGTATGGAAGAACCCCGGCAGGCATCTGCCAAAAAAAAGGGTAAATTTTTGGAGGGCTTGTGAAAAGTCATTGCTTGTTGCTTTTACATCCATCTATGGAAGAACCACAGCAGGCATCTGCCAAAAAAAGCGTAAATTTTTGGAGGGCTTGTGAAAAGCCATTGCTTGTTGCTTTTACATCCATGTATGGAAGAACCCCGGCAGGCATCTGCCAAAAAAAAGGGTCAATTTTTGGAGGGCTTGTGAAAAGCCATTGCTTGTTGCTTTTACATCCATGTATGGAAGAACCCCGGCAGGCATCCGCCAAAAAAAGCGTCAATTTTTGGAGGGCTTGTGAAAAGCCATTGCTTGTTGCTTTTACATCCATGTATGGAAGAACCCCGGCAGGCATCTGCCAAAAAAAGCGTAAATTTTTGGAGGGCTTGTGAAAAGCCATTGCTTGTTGCTTTTACATCCATGTATGGAAGAACCCCGGCAGGCATCTGCCAATAAAAAGGGTCAATTTTGGAGGGCTTG
This sequence comes from Rhinoderma darwinii, assembly GCF_050947455.1. Classification (NCBI taxonomy): domain Eukaryota; kingdom Metazoa; phylum Chordata; class Amphibia; order Anura; family Rhinodermatidae; genus Rhinoderma; species Rhinoderma darwinii. Next base: position 217,821 of record NW_027464015.1, on the reverse strand, counting down.
TGAAAAGCCATTGCTTGTTGCTTTTACATCCATGTATGGAAGAACCCCGGCAGGCATCTGCCAATAAAAAGAGTAAATTTTTGGAGGGCTTGTGAAAAGCCATTGCTTGTTGCTTTTACATCCATGTATGGAAGAACCCCGGCAGGCATCTGCCAAAAAAAAGGGTCAATTTTTGGAGGGCTTGTGAAAAGTCATTGCTTGTTGCTTTTACATCCATCTATGGAAGAACCCCGGCAGGCATCTGCCAAAAAAAGCGTAAATTTTTGGAGGGCTTGTGAAAAGCCATTGCTTGTTGCTTTTACATCCATGTATGGAAGAACCCCGGCAGGCATCTGCCAAAAAAAAGGGTCAATTTTTGGAGGGCTTGTGAAAAGTCATTGCTTGTTGCTTTACATCCATGTATGGAAGAACCCCGGCAGGCATCCGCCAAAAAAAGCGTCAATTTTTGGAGGGCTTGTGAAAAGCCATTGCTTGTTGCTTTTACATCCATGTATGGAAGAACCCCGGCAGGCATCTGCCAAAAAAAGCGTACATTTTTGGAGGGCTTGTGAAAAGCCATTGCTTGTTGCTTTTATATCCATGTATGGAAGAACCCCGGCAGGCATCTGCCAAAAAAAAGGGTCAATTTTTGGAGGGCTTGTGAAAAGTCATTGCTTTTTGCTTTTACATCCATCTATGGAAGAACCCCGGCAGGCATCTGCCAAAAAAAGCGTAAATTTTTGGAGGGCTCGTGAAAAGCCATTGCTTGTTGCTTTTACATCCATGTATGGAAGAACCCCGGCAGGCATCTGCCAATAAAAAGGGTCAATTTTTGGAGGGCTTGTGAAAAGCCATTGCTTGTTGCTTTTACATCCATGTATGGAAGAACCCCGGCAGGCATCTGCCAAAAAAAGGGTAAATTTTTGGAGGGCTTGTGATAAGCCATTGCTTGTTGCTTTTACATCCATGTATGGAAGAACCCCGGCAGGCATCTGCCAAAAAAAAGGGTCAATTTTTGGAGGGCTTGTGAAAAGTCATTGCTTGTTGCTTTTACATCCATGTATGGAAGAACCCCGGCAGGCATCCGCCAAAAAAAGCGTCAATTTTTGGAGGGCTTGTGAAAAGCCATTGCTTGTTGCTTTTACATCCATGTATGGAAGAACCCCGGCAGGCATCTGCCAAAAAAAGGGTAAATTTTTGGAGGGCTTGTGATAAGCCATTGCTTGTTGCTTTTACATCCATGTATGGAAGAACCCCGGCAGGCATCTGCCAATAAAAAGGGTCAATTTTTGGAGGGCTTGTGAAAAGCCATTGCTTGTTGCTTTTACATCCATGTATGGAAGAACCCCGGCAGGCATCTGCCAATAAAAAGAGTAAATTTTTGGAGGGCTTGTGAAAAGCCATTGCTTGTTGCTTTTACATCCATGTATGGAAGAACCCCGGCAGGCATCTGCCAATAAAAAGGGTCAATTTTTGGAGGGCTTGTGAAAAGCCATTGCTTGTTGCTTTTACATCCATGTATGGAAGAACCCCGGCAGGCATCTGCCAATAAAAAGAGTAAATTTTTGGAGGGCTTGTGAAAAGCCATTGCTTGTTGCTTTTACATCCATGTATGGAAGAACCCCGGCAGGCATCTGCCAAAAAAAAGAGTCAATTTTTGGAGGGCTTGTGAAAAGTCATTGCTTGTTGCTTTTACATCCATCTATGGAAGAACCCCGGCAGGCATCTGCCAAAAAATGCGTAAATTTTTGGAGGGCTTGTCAAAAGCCATTGCTTGTTGCTTTTACATCCATGTATGGAAGAACCCCGGCAGGCATCTGCCAAAAAAAAGGGTCAATTTTTGGAGGGCTTGTGAAAAGTCATTGTTTGTTGCTTTTACATCCATCTATGGAAGAACCCCGGCAGGCATCTGCCAAAAAAAGCGTAAATTTTTGGAGGGCTTGTGAAAAGCCATTGCTTGTTGCTTTTACATCCATGTATGGAAGAACCCCGGCAGGCATCTGCTAAAAAAGGGTCAATTTTTGGAGGGCTTGTGAAAAGTCATTGCTTGTTGCTTTTACATCCATGTATGGAAGAACCCCGGCAGGCATCTGCCAAAAAAAAGGGCACATTTTTGGAGGGCTTGTGAAAAGCCATTGCTTGTTGCTTTTACATCCATGTATGGAAGAACCCCGGCAGGCATCCGCCAAAAAAAGCGTCAATTTTTGGAGGGCTTGTGAAAAGCCATTGCTTGTTGCTTTTACATCCATGTATGGAAGAACCCCGGCAGGCATCTGCCAAAAAAAAGGGCACATTTTTGGAGGGCTTGTGAAAAGCCATTGCTTGTTGCTTTTACATCCTTGTATGGAAGAACCCCGGCAGGCATCTGCCAATAAAAAGGGTCAATTTTTGGAGGGCTTGTGAAAAGCCATTGCTTGTTGCTTTTACATCCATGTATGGAAGAACCCCGGCAGGCATCTGCCAATAAAAAGAGTACATTTTTGGAGGGCTTGTGAAAAGCCATTGCTTGTTGCTTTTACATCCATTTATGGAAGAACTTCGGCAGGCATCTGCCAAAAAAAGCGTCAATTTTTGGAGGGCTTGTGAAAAGTCATTGCTTGTTGCTTTTACATCCATCTATGGAAGAACCCCGGCAGGCATCTGCCAATAAAAAGGGTCAATTTTTGGAGGGCTTGTGAAAAGCCATTGCTTGTTGCTTTTACATCCATTTATGGAAGAACCCCGGCAGGCATCTGCCAAAAAAAAGCGTCAATTTTTGGAGGGCTTGTCAAAAGCCATTGCTTGTTGCTTTTACATCCATGTATGGAAGAACCCCGGCAGGCATCTGCCAATAAAAAGGGTCAATTTTTGGAGGGCTTGTCAAAAGCCATTGCTTGTTGCTTTTACATCCATGTATGGAAGAACCCCGGCAGGCATCTGCCAAAAAAAAGGGTCAATTTTTGGAGGGCTTGTGAAAAGTCATTGCTTGTTGCTTTTACATCCATGTATGGAAGAACCCCGGCAGGCATCTGCCAAAAAAAGCGTAAATTTTTGGAGGGCTTGTGAAAAGCCATTGCTTGTTGCTTTTACATCCATGTATGGAAGAACCCCGGCAGGCATCTGCCAAAAAAAAGGGTCAATTTTTGGAGGGCTTGTGAAAAGTCATTGCTTTTTGCTTTTACATCCATCTATGGAAGAACCCCGGCAGGCATCTGCCAAAAAAAAGCGTACATTTTTGGAGGGCTTGTGAAAAGCCATTGCTTGTTGCTTTTACATCCATGTATGGAAGAACCCCGGCAGGCATCTGCCAATAAAAAGGGTCAATTTTTGGAGGGCTTGTCAAAAGCCATTGCTTGTTGCTTTTACATCCATGTATGGAAGAACCCCGGCAGGCATCTGCCAATAAAAAGAGTAAATTTTTGGAGGGCTTGTGAAAAGCCATTGCTTGTTGCTTTTACATCCATCTATGGAAGAACCCCGGCAGGCATCTGCCAAAAAAAAGGGCACATTTTTGGAGGGCTTGTGAAAAGCCATTGCTTGTTGCTTTTACATCCTTGTATGGAAGAACCCCGGCAGGCATCTGCCAATAAAAAGGGTCAATTTTTGGAGGGCTTGTGAAAAGCCATTGCTTGTTGCTTTTACATCCATGTATGGAAGAACCCCGGCAGGCATCTGCCAATAAAAAGAGTAAATTTTTGGAGGGCTTGTGAAAAGCCATTGCTTGTTGCTTTTACATCCATTTATGGAAGAACTCCGGCAGGCATCTGCCAAAAAAAGCGTCAATTTTTGGAAGGCTTGTGAAAAGCCATTGCTTGTTGCTTTTACATCCATCTATGGAAGAACCCCGGCAGGCATCTGCCAATAAAAAGGGTCAATTTTTGGAGGGCTTGTGAAAAGCCATTGCTTGTTGCTTTTACATCCATTTATGGAAGAACCCCGGCAGGCATCTGCCAAAAAAAAGCGTCAATTTTTGGAGGGCTTGTCAAAAGCCATTGCTTGTTGCTTTTACATCCATGTATGGAAGAACCCCGGCAGGCATCTGCCAATAAAAAGGGTCAATTTTTGGAGGGCTTGTCAAAAGCCATTGCTTGTTGCTTTTACATCCATGTATGGAAGAACCCCGGCAGGCATCTGCCAAAAAAAGCGTAAATTTTTGGAGGGCTTGTGAAAAGCCATTGCTTGTTGCTTTTACATCCATGTATGGAAGAACCCCGGCAGGCATCTGCCAATAAAAAGGGTCAATTTTTGGAGGGCTTGTGAAAAGCCATTGCTTGTTGCTTTTACATCCATGTATGGAAGAACCCCGGCAGGCATCTGCCAATAAAAAGAGTAAATTTTTGGAGGGCTTGTGAAAAGCCATTGCTTGTTGCTTTTACATCCATGTATGGAAGAACCCCGGCAGGCATCTGCCAAAAAAAAGGGTCAATTTTTGGAGGGCTTGTGAAAAGTCATTGCTTGTTGCTTTTACATCCATCTATGGAAGAACCCCGGCAGGCATCTGCCAAAAAAAGCGTAAATTTTTGGAGGGCTTGTGAAAAGCCATTGCTTGTTGCTTTTACATCCATGTATGGAAGAACCCCGGCAGGCATCTGCCAAAAAAAAGGGTCAATTTTTGGAGGGCTTGTGAAAAGTCATTGCTTGTTGCTTTTACATCCATGTATGGAAGAACCCCGGCAGGCATCCGCCAAAAAAAGCGTAAATTTTTGGAGGGCTTGTGAAAAGCCATTGCTTGTTGCTTTTACATCCATGTATGGAAGAACCCCGGCAGGCATCTGCCAAAAAAAGCGTACATTTTTGGAGGGCTTGTGAAAAGCCATTGCTTGTTGCTTTTATATCCATGTATGGAAGAACCCCGGCAGGCATCTGCCAAAAAAAAGGGTCAATTTTTGGAGGGCTTGTGAAAAGTCATTGCTTTTTGCTTTTACATCCATCTATGGAAGAACCCCGGCAGGCATCTGCCAAAAAAAGCGTAAATTTTTGGAGGGCTCGTGAAAAGCCATTGCTTGTTGCTTTTACATCCATGTATGGAAGAACCCCGGCAGGCATCTGCCAATAAAAAGGGTCAATTTTTGGAGGGCTTGTGAAAAGCCATTGCTTGTTGCTTTTACATCCATGTATGGAAGAACCCCGGCAGGCATCTGCCAAAAAAAGGGTAAATTTTTGGAGGGCTTGTGATAAGCCATTGCTTGTTGCTTTTACATCCATGTATGGAAGAACCCCGGCAGGCATCTGCCAAAAAAAAGGGTCAATTTTTGGAGGGCTTGTGAAAAGTCATTGCTTGTTGCTTTTACATCCATCTATGGAAGAACCCCGGCAGGCATCTGCCAAAAAAAGCGTAAATTTTTGGAGGGCTCGTGAAAAGCCATTGCTTGTTGCTTTTACATCCATGTATGGAAGAACCCCGGCAGGCATCTGCCAATAAAAAGGGTCAATTTTTGGAGGGCTTGTGAAAAGCCATTGCTTGTTGCTTTTACATCCATGTATGGAAGAACCCCGGCAGGCATCTGCCAAAAAAAGGGTAAATTTTTGGAGGGCTTGTGATAAGCCATTGCTTGTTGCTTTTACATCCATGTATGGAAGAACCCCGGCAGGCATCTGCCAAAAAAAAGGGTCAATTTTTGGAGGGCTTGTGAAAAGTCATTGCTTGTTGCTTTTACATCCATCTATGGAAGAACCCCGGCAGGCATCTGCCAAAAAAAGCGTAAATTTTTGGAGGGCTTGTGAAAAGCCATTGCTTGTTGCTTTTACATCCATGTATGGAAGAACCCCGGCAGGCATCTGCCAAAAAAAAGGGTCAATTTTTGGAGGGCTTGTGAAAAGTCATTGCTTGTTGCTTTTACATCCATGTATGGAAGAACCCCGGCAGGCATCCGCCAAAAAAAGCGTCAATTTTTGGAGGGCTTGTGAAAAGCCATTGCTTGTTGCTTTTACATCCATGTATGGAAGAACCCCGGCAGGCATCTGCCAAAAAAAGGGTAAATTTTTGGAGGGCTTGTGATAAGCCATTGCTTGTTGCTTTTACATCCATGTATGGAAGAACCCCGGCAGGCATCTGCCAATAAAAAGGGTCAATTTTTGGAGGGCTTGTGAAAAGCCATTGCTTGTTGCTTTTACATCCATGTATGGAAGAACCCCGGCAGGCATCTGCCAATAAAAAGAGTAAATTTTTGGAGGGCTTGTGAAAAGCCATTGCTTGTTGCTTTTACATCCATGTATGGAAGAACCCCGGCAGGCATCTGCCAATAAAAAGGGTCAATTTTTGGAGGGCTTGTGAAAAGCCATTGCTTGTTGCTTTTACATCCATGTATGGAAGAACCCCGGCAGGCATCTGCCAATAAAAAGAGTAAATTTTTGGAGGGCTTGTGAAAAGCCATTGCTTGTTGCTTTTACATCCATGTATGGAAGAACCCCGGCAGGCATCTGCCAAAAAAAAGAGTCAATTTTTGGAGGGCTTGTGAAAAGTCATTGCTTGTTGCTTTTACATCCATCTATGGAAGAACCCCGGCAGGCATCTGCCAAAAAATGCGTAAATTTTTGGAGGGCTTGTCAAAAGCCATTGCTTGTTGCTTTTACATCCATGTATGGAAGAACCCCGGCAGGCATCTGCCAAAAAAAAGGGTCAATTTTTGGAGGGCTTGTGAAAAGTCATTGTTTGTTGCTTTTACATCCATCTATGGAAGAACCCCGGCAGGCATCTGCCAAAAAAAGCGTAAATTTTTGGAGGGCTTGTGAAAAGCCATTGCTTGTTGCTTTTACATCCATGTATGGAAGAACCCCGGCAGGCATCTGCTAAAAAAGGGTCAATTTTTGGAGGGCTTGTGAAAAGTCATTGCTTGTTGCTTTTACATCCATGTATGGAAGAACCCCGGCAGGCATCTGCCAAAAAAAAGGGCACATTTTTGGAGGGCTTGTGAAAAGCCATTGCTTGTTGCTTTTACATCCATGTATGGAAGAACCCCGGCAGGCATCCGCCAAAAAAAGCGTCAATTTTTGGAGGGCTTGTGAAAAGCCATTGCTTGTTGCTTTTACATCCATGTATGGAAGAACCCCGGCAGGCATCTGCCAAAAAAAAGGGCACATTTTTGGAGGGCTTGTGAAAAGCCATTGCTTGTTGCTTTTACATCCTTGTATGGAAGAACCCCGGCAGGCATCTGCCAATAAAAAGGGTCAATTTTTGGAGGGCTTGTGAAAAGCCATTGCTTGTTGCTTTTACATCCATGTATGGAAGAACCCCGGCAGGCATCTGCCAATAAAAAGAGTACATTTTTGGAGGGCTTGTGAAAAGCCATTGCTTGTTGCTTTTACATCCATTTATGGAAGAACTTCGGCAGGCATCTGCCAAAAAAAGCGTCAATTTTTGGAGGGCTTGTGAAAAGTCATTGCTTGTTGCTTTTACATCCATCTATGGAAGAACCCCGGCAGGCATCTGCCAATAAAAAGGGTCAATTTTTGGAGGGCTTGTGAAAAGCCATTGCTTGTTGCTTTTACATCCATTTATGGAAGAACCCCGGCAGGCATCTGCCAAAAAAAAGCGTCAATTTTTGGAGGGCTTGTCAAAAGCCATTGCTTGTTGCTTTTACATCCATGTATGGAAGAACCCCGGCAGGCATCTGCCAATAAAAAGGGTCAATTTTTGGAGGGCTTGTCAAAAGCCATTGCTTGTTGCTTTTACATCCATGTATGGAAGAACCCCGGCAGGCATCTGCCAAAAAAAAGGGTCAATTTTTGGAGGGCTTGTGAAAAGTCATTGCTTGTTGCTTTTACATCCATGTATGGAAGAACCCCGGCAGGCATCTGCCAAAAAAAGCGTAAATTTTTGGAGGGCTTGTGAAAAGCCATTGCTTGTTGCTTTTACATCCATGTATGGAAGAACCCCGGCAGGCATCTGCCAAAAAAAAGGGTCAATTTTTGGAGGGCTTGTGAAAAGTCATTGCTTTTTGCTTTTACATCCATCTATGGAAGAACCCCGGCAGGCATCTGCCAAAAAAAAGCGTACATTTTTGGAGGGCTTGTGAAAAGCCATTGCTTGTTGCTTTTACATCCATGTATGGAAGAACCCCGGCAGGCATCTGCCAATAAAAAGGGTCAATTTTTGGAGGGCTTGTCAAAAGCCATTGCTTGTTGCTTTTACATCCATGTATGGAAGAACCCCGGCAGGCATCTGCCAAAAAAAAGGGCACATTTTTGGAGGGCTTGTGAAAAGCCATTGCTTGTTGCTTTTACATCCTTGTATGGAAGAACCCCGGCAGGCATCTGCCAATAAAAAGGGTCAATTTTTGGAGGGCTTGTGAAAAGCCATTGCTTGTTGCTTTTACATCCATGTATGGAAGAACCCCGGCAGGCATCTGCCAATAAAAAGAGTAAATTTTTGGAGGGCTTGTGAAAAGCCATTGCTTGTTGCTTTTACATCCATTTATGGAAGAACTCCGGCAGGCATCTGCCAAAAAAAGCGTCAATTTTTGGAAGGCTTGTGAAAAGCCATTGCTTGTTGCTTTTACATCCATGTATGGAAGAACCCCGGCAGGCATCTGCCAATAAAAAGGGTCAATTTTTGGAGGGCTTGTGAAAAGCCATTGCTTGTTGCTTTTACATCCATGTATGGAAGAACCCCGGCAGGCATCTGCCAATAAAAAGGGTCAATTTTTGGAGGGCTTGTCAAAAGCCATTGCTTGTTGCTTTTACATCCATGTATGGAAGAACCCCGGCAGGCATCTGCCAATAAAAAGAGTAAATTTTTGGAGGGCTTGTGAAAAGCCATTGCTTGTTGCTTTTACATCCATTTATGGAAGAACTCCGGCAGGCATCTGCCAAAAAAAGCGTCAATTTTTGGAAGGCTTGTGAAAAGCCATTGCTTGTTGCTTTTACATCCATCTATGGAAGAACCCCGGCAGGCATCTGCCAATAAAAAGGGTCAATTTTTGGAGGGCTTGTGAAAAGCCATTGCTTGTTGCTTTTACATCCATTTATGGAAGAACCCCGGCAGGCATCTGCCAAAAAAAAGCGTAAATTTTTGGAGGGCTTGTCAAAAGCCATTGCTTGTTGCTTTTACATCCATGTATGGAAGAACCCCGGCAGGCATCTGCCAATAAAAAGGGTCAATTTTTGGAGGGCTTGTCAAAAGCCATTGCTTGTTGCTTTTACATCCATGTATGGAAGAACCCCGGCAGGCATCTGCCAAAAAAAGCGTAAATTTTTGGAGGGCTTGTGAAAAGCCATTGCTTGTTGCTTTTACATCCATGTATGGAAGAACCCCGGCAGGCATCTGCCAATAAAAAGAGTAAATTTTTGGAGGGCTTGTGAAAAGCCATTGCTTGTTGCTTTTACATCCATGTATGGAAGAACCCCGGCAAGCATCTGCCAAAAAAAAGGGTCAATTTTTGGAGGGCTTGTGAAAAGTCATTGCTTGTTGCTTTTACATCCATCTATGGAAGAACCCCGGCAGGCATCTGCCAAAAAAAGCGTAAATTTTTGGAGGGCTTGTGAAAAGCCATTGCTTGTTGCTTTTACATCCATGTATGGAAGAACCCCGGCAGGCATCTGCCAAAAAAAAGGGTCAATTTTTGGAGGGCTTGTGAAAAGTCATTGCTTGTTGCTTTTACATCCATGTATGGAAGAACCCCGGCAGGCATCCGCCAAAAAAAGCGTCAATTTTTGGAGGGCTTGTGAAAAGCCATTGCTTGTTGCTTTTACATCCATGTATGGAAGAACCCCGGCAGGCATCTGCCAAAAAAAGCGTACATTTTTGGAGGGCTTGTGAAAAGCCATTGCTTGTTGCTTTTATATCCATGTATGGAAGAACCCCGGCAGGCATCTGCCAATAAAAAGGGTCAATTTTTGGAGGGCTTGTGAAAAGTCATTGCTTGTTGCTTTTATATCCATGTATGGAAGAACCCCGGCAGGCATCTGCCAAAAAAAAGGGTCAATTTTTGGAGGGCTTGTGAAAAGTCATTGCTTTTTGCTTTTACATCCATCTATGGAAGAACCCCGGCAGGCATCTGCCAAAAAAAGCGTAAATTTTTGGAGGGCTCGTGAAAAGCCATTGCTTGTTGCTTTTACATCCATGTATGGAAGAACCCCGGCAGGCATCTGCCAATAAAAAGGGTCAATTTTTGGAGGGCTTGTGAAAAGCCATTGCTTGTTGCTTTTACATCCATGTATGGAAGAACCCCGGCAGGCATCTGCCAAAAAAAGGGTAAATTTTTGGAGGGCTTGTGATAAGCCATTGCTTGTTGCTTTTACATCCATGTATGGAAGAACCCCGGCAGGCATCTGCCAAAAAAAAGGGTCAATTTTTGGAGGGCTTGTGAAAAGTCATTGCTTGTTGCTTTTACATCCATCTATGGAAGAACCCCGGCAGGCATCTGCCAAAAAAAGCGTAAATTTTTGGAGGGCTTGTGAAAAGCCATTGCTTGTTGCTTTTACATCCATGTATGGAAGAACCCCGGCAGGCATCTGCCAAAAAAAAGGGTCAATTTTTGGAGGGCTTGTGAAAAGTCATTGCTTGTTGCTTTTACATCCATGTATGGAAGAACCCCGGCAGGCATCCGCCAAAAAAAGCGTCAATTTTTGGAGGGCTTGTGAAAAGCCATTGCTTGTTGCTTTTACATCCATGTATGGAAGAACCCCGGCAGGCATCTGCCAAAAAAAGGGTAAATTTTTGGAGGGCTTGTGATAAGCCATTGCTTGTTGCTTTTACATCCATGTATGGAAGAACCCCGGCAGGCATCTGCCAATAAAAAGGGTCAATTTTTGGAGGGCTTGTGAAAAGCCATTGCTTGTTGCTTTTACATCCATGTATGGAAGAACCCCGGCAGGCATCTGCCAATAAAAAGAGTAAATTTTTGGAGGGCTTGTGAAAAGCCATTGCTTGTTGCTTTTACATCCATGTATGGAAGAACCCCGGCAGGCATCTGCCAATAAAAAGGGTCAATTTTTGGAGGGCTTGTGAAAAGCCATTGCTTGTTGCTTTTACATCCATGTATGGAAGAACCCCGGCAGGCATCTGCCAATAAAAAGAGTAAATTTTTGGAGGGCTTGTGAAAAGCCATTGCTTGTTGCTTTTACATCCATGTATGGAAGAACCCCGGCAGGCATCTGCCAAAAAAAAGAGTCAATTTTTGGAGGGCTTGTGAAAAGTCATTGCTTGTTGCTTTTACATCCATCTATGGAAGAACCCCGGCAGGCATCTGCCAAAAAATGCGTAAATTTTTGGAGGGCTTGTCAAAAGCCATTGCTTGTTGCTTTTACATCCATGTATGGAAGAACCCCGGCAGGCATCTGCCAAAAAAAAGGGTCAATTTTTGGAGGGCTTGTGAAAAGTCATTGTTTGTTGCTTTTACATCCATCTATGGAAGAACCCCGGCAGGCATCTGCCAAAAAAAGCGTAAATTTTTGGAGGGCTTGTGAAAAGCCATTGCTTGTTGCTTTTACATCCATGTATGGAAGAACCCCGGCAGGCATCTGCTAAAAAAGGGTCAATTTTTGGAGGGCTTGTGAAAAGTCATTGCTTGTTGCTTTTACATCCATGTATGGAAGAACCCCGGCAGGCATCTGCCAAAAAAAAGGGCACATTTTTGGAGGGCTTGTGAAAAGCCATTGCTTGTTGCTTTTACATCCATGTATGGAAGAACCCCGGCAGGCATCCGCCAAAAAAAGCGTCAATTTTTGGAGGGCTTGTGAAAAGCCATTGCTTGTTGCTTTTACATCCATGTATGGAAGAACCCCGGCAGGCATCTGCCAAAAAAAAGGGCACATTTTTGGAGGGCTTGTGAAAAGCCATTGCTTGTTGCTTTTACATCCTTGTATGGAAGAACCCCGGCAGGCATCTGCCAATAAAAAGGGTCAATTTTTGGAGGGCTTGTGAAAAGCCATTGCTTGTTGCTTTTACATCCATGTATGGAAGAACCCCGGCAGGCATCTGCCAATAAAAAGAGTAAATTTTTGGAGGGCTTGTGAAAAGCCATTGCTTGTTGCTTTTACATCCATTTATGGAAGAACTTCGGCAGGCATCTGCCAAAAAAAGCGTCAATTTTTGGAAGGCTTGTGAAAAGCCATTGCTTGTTGCTTTTACATCCATCTATGGAAGAACCCCGGCAGGCATCTGCCAATAAAAAGGGTCAATTTTTGGAGGGCTTGTGAAAAGCCATTGCTTGTTGCTTTTACATCCATTTATGGAAGAACCCCGGCAGGCATCTGCCAAAAAAAAGCGTCAATTTTTGGAGGGCTTGTCAAAAGCCATTGCTTGTTGCTTTTACATCCATGTATGGAAGAACCCCGGCAGGCATCTGCCAATAAAAAGGGTCAATTTTTGGAGGGCTTGTCAAAAGCCATTGCTTGTTGCTTTTACATCCATGTATGGAAGAACCCCGGCAGGCATCTGCCAAAAAAAAGGGTCAATTTTTGGAGGGCTTGTGAAAAGTCATTGCTTGTTGCTTTTACATCCATGTATGGAAGAACCCCGGCAGGCATCTGCCAAAAAAAGCGTAAATTTTTGGAGGGCTTGTGAAAAGCCATTGCTTGTTGCTTTTACATCCATGTATGGAAGAACCCCGGCAGGCATCTGCCAAAAAAAAGGGTCAATTTTTGGAGGGCTTGTGAAAAGTCATTGCTTTTTGCTTTTACATCCATCTATGGAAGAACCCCGGCAGGCATCTGCCAAAAAAAAGCGTACATTTTTGGAGGGCTTGTGAAAAGCCATTGCTTGTTGCTTTTACATCCATGTATGGAAGAACCCCGGCAGGCATCTGCCAATAAAAAGGGTCAATTTTTGGAGGGCTTGTCAAAAGCCATTGCTTGTTGCTTTTACATCCATGTATGGAAGAACCCCGGCAGGCATCTGCCAATAAAAAGAGTAAATTTTTGGAGGGCTTGTGAAAAGCCATTGCTTGTTGCTTTTACATCCATCTATGGAAGAACCCCGGCAGGCATCTGCCAAAAAAAAGGGCACATTTTTGGAGGGCTTGTGAAAAGCCATTGCTTGTTGCTTTTACATCCTTGTATGGAAGAACCCCGGCAGGCATCTGCCAATAAAAAGGGTCAATTTTTGGAGGGCTTGTGAAAAGCCATTGCTTGTTGCTTTTACATCCATGTATGGAAGAACCCCGGCAGGCATCTGCCAATAAAAAGAGTAAATTTTTGGAGGGCTTGTGAAAAGCCATTGCTTGTTGCTTTTACATCCATTTATGGAAGAACTTCGGCAGGCATCTGCCAAAAAAAGCGTCAATTTTTGGAAGGCTTGTGAAAAGCCATTGCTTGTTGCTTTTACATCCATCTATGGAAGAACCCCGGCAGGCATCTGCCAATAAAAAGGGTCAATTTTTGGAGGGCTTGTGAAAAGCCATTGCTTGTTGCTTTTACATCCATTTATGGAAGAACCCCGGCAGGCATCTGCCAAAAAAAAGCGTCAATTTTTGGAGGGCTTGTCAAAAGCCATTGCTTGTTGCTTTTACATCCATGTATGGAAGAACCCCGGCAGGCATCTGCCAATAAAAAGGGTCAATTTTTGGAGGGCTTGTCAAAAGCCATTGCTTGTTGCTTTTACATCCATGTATGGAAGAACCCCGGCAGGCATCTGCCAAAAAAAAGGGTCAATTTTTGGAGGGCTTGTGAAAAGTCATTGCTTGTTGCTTTTACATCCATGTATGGAAGAACCCCGGCAGGCATCTGCCAAAAAAAGCGTAAATTTTTGGAGGGCTTGTGAAAAGCCATTGCTTGTTGCTTTTACATCCATGTATGGAAGAACCCCGGCAGGCATCTGCCAAAAAAAAGGGTCAATTTTTGGAGGGCTTGTGAAAAGTCATTGCTTTTTGCTTTTACATCCATCTATGGAAGAACCCCGGCAGGCATCTGCCAAAAAAAAGCGTACATTTTTGGAGGGCTTGTGAAAAGCCATTGCTTGTTGCTTTTACATCCATGTATGGAAGAACCCCGGCAGGCATCTGCCAATAAAAAGGGTCAATTTTTGGAGGGCTTGTCAAAAGCCATTGCTTGTTGCTTTTACATCCATGTATGGAAGAACCCCGGCAGGCATCTGCCAATAAAAAGAGTAAATTTTTGGAGGGCTTGTGAAAAGCCATTGCTTGTTGCTTTTACATCCATCTATGGAAGAACCCCGGCAGGCATCTGCCAAAAAAAAGGGCACATTTTTGGAGGGCTTGTGAAAAGCCATTGCTTGTTGCTTTTACATCCTTGTATGGAAGAACCCCGGCAGGCATCTGCCAATAAAAAGGGTCAATTTTTGGAGGGCTTGTGAAAAGCCATTGCTTGTTGCTTTTACATCCATGTATGGAAGAACCCCGGCAGGCATCTGCCAATAAAAAGAGTAAATTTTTGGAGGGCTTGTGAAAAGCCATTGCTTGTTGCTTTTACATCCATTTATGGAAGAACTCCGGCAGGCATCTGCCAAAAAAAGCGTCAATTTTTGGAAGGCTTGTGAAAAGCCATTGCTTGTTGCTTTTACATCCATCTATGGAAGAACCCCGGCAGGCATCTGCCAATAAAAAGGGTCAATTTTTGGAGGGCTTGTGAAAAGCCATTGCTTGTTGCTTTTACATCCATTTATGGAAGAACCCCGGCAGGCATCTGCCAAAAAAAAGCGTCAATTTTTGGAGGGCTTGTCAAAAGCCATTGCTTGTTGCTTTTACATCCATGTATGGAAGAACCCCGGCAGGCATCTGCCAATAAAAAGGGTCAATTTTTGGAGGGCTTGTCAAAAGCCATTGCTTGTTGCTTTTACATCCATGTATGGAAGAACCCCGGCAGGCATCTGCCAAAAAAAAGGGTCAATTTTTGGAGGGCTTGTGAAAAGTCATTGCTTGTTGCTTTTACATCCATGTATGGAAGAACCCCGGCAGGCATCTGCCAAAAAAAGCGTAAATTTTTGGAGGGCTTGTGAAAAGCCATTGCTTGTTGCTTTTACATCCATGTATGGAAGAACCCCGGCAGGCATCTGCCAAAAAAAAGGGTCAATTTTTGGAGGGCTTGTGAAAAGTCATTGCTTTTTGCTTTTACATCCATCTATGGAAGAACCCCGGCAGGCATCTGCCAAAAAAAGCGTAAATTTTTGGAGGGCTTGTGAAAAGCCATTGCTTGTTGCTTTTACATCCATGTATGGAAGAACCCCGGCAGGCATCTGCCAATAAAAAGGGTCAATTTTTGGAGGGCTTGAGAAAAGTCATTGCTTGTTGCTTCTACATCCATGTATGGAAGAACCCCGGCAGGCATCTGCCAAAAAAAAGGCTCAATTTTTGGAGGGCTTGTGAAAAGCCATTGCTTGTTGCTTTTACATCCATGTATGGAAGAACCCCGGCAGGCATCTGCCAATAAAAAGAGTAAATTTTTGGAGGGCTTGTGAAAAGCCATTGCTTGTTGCTTTTACATCCATGTATGGAAGAACCCCGGCAGGCATCTGCCAATAAAAAGGGTCAATTTTTGGAGGGCTTGTGAAAAGCCATTGCTTGTTGCTTTTACATCCATGTATGGAAGAACCCCGGCAGGCATCTGCCAATAAAAAGAGCAAATTTTTGGAGGGCTTGTGAAAAGCCATTGCTTGTTGCTTTTACATCCATGTATGGAAGAACCCCGGCAGGCATCTGCCAAAAAAAAGAGTCAATTTTTGGAGGGCTTGTGAAAAGTCATTGCTTGTTGCTTTTACATCCATCTATGGAAGAACCCCGGCAGGCATCTGCCAAAAAATGCGTAAATTTTTGGAGGGCTTGTCAAAAGCCATTGCTTGTTGCTTTTACATCCATGTATGGAAGAACCCCGGCAGGCATCTGCCAAAAAAAAGGGTCAATTTTTGGGGGGCTTGTGAAAAGTCATTGTTTGTTGCTTTTACATCCATCTATGGAAGAACCCCGGCAGGCATCTGCCAAAAAAAGCGTAAATTTTTGGAGGGCTTGTGAAAAGCCATTGCTTGTTGCTTTTACATCCATGTATGGAAGAACCCCGGCAGGCATCTGCTAAAAAAGGGTCAATTTTTGGAGGGCTTGTGAAAAGTCATTGCTTGTTGCTTTTACATCCATGTATGGAAGAACCCCGGCAGGCATCCGCCAAAAAAAGCGTCAATTTTTGGAGGGCTTGTGAAAAGCCATTGCTTGTTGCTTTTACATCCATGTATGGAAGAACCCCGGCAGGCATCTGCCAAAAAAAAGGGTCAATTTTTGGAGGGCTTGTGAAAAGTCATTGTTTATTGCTTTTACATCCATCTATGGAAGAACCCCGGCAGGCATCTGCCAATAAAAAGAGTAAATTTTTGGAGGGCTTGTGAAAAGCCATTGCTTGTTGCTTTTACATCCATTTATGGAAGAACTCCGGCAGGCATCTGCCAATAAAAAGGGTCAATTTTTGGAGGGCTTGTGAAAAGTCATTGCTTGTTGCTTTTACATCCATGTATGAAAGAACCCCGGCAGGCATCTGCCAAAATAAAGGGTCAATTTTTGGAGGGCTTGTGAAAAGCCATTGCTTGTTGCTTTTACATCCATGTATGGAAGAACCCCGGCAGGCATCTGCCAAAAAAAAGGGTCAATTTTTGGAGGGCTTGTGAAAAGTCATTGCTTGTTGCTTTTACATCCATGTATGGAAGAACCCCGGCAGGCATCTGCCAATAAAAAGAGTAAATTTTTGGAGGGCTTGTGAAAAGCCATTGCTTGTTGCTTTTACATCCATGTATGGAAGAACCCCGGCAGGCATCTGCCAAAAAAAAGGGTCAATTTTTGGAGGGCTTGTGAAAAGTCATTGCTTGTTGCTTTTACATCCATGTATGGAAGAACCCCGGCAGGCATCTGCCAATAAAAAGGGTCAATTTTTGGAGGGCTTGTCAAAAGCCATTGCTTGTTGCTTTTACATCCATGTATGGAAGAACCCCGGCAGGCATCTGCCAAAAAAAAGGCTCAATTTTTGGAGGGCTTGTGAAAAGCCATTGCTTGTTGCTTTTACATCCATGTATGGAAGAACCCCGGCAGGCATCTGCCAATAAAAAGAGTAAATTTTTGGAGGGCTTGTGAAAAGCCATTGCTTGTTGCTTTTACATCCATGTATGGAAGAACCCCGGCAGGCATCTGCCAAAAAAAAGAGTCAATTTTTGGAGGGCTTGTGAAAAGTCATTGCTTGTTGCTTTTACATCCATCTATGGAAGAACCCCGGCAGGCATCTGCCAAAAAATGCGTAAATTTTTGGAGGGCTTGTCAAAAGCCATTGCTTGTTGCTTTTACATCCATGTATGGAAGAACCCCGGCAGGCATCTGCCAATAAAAAGGGTCAATTTTTGGAGGGCTTGTCAAAAGCCATTGCTTGTTGCTTTTACATCCATGTATGGAAGAACCCCGGCAGGCATCTGCCAAAAAAAAGGGTAAATTTTTGGAGGGCTTGTGAAAAGTCATTGTTTGTTGCTTTTACATCCATCCATGGAAGAACCCCGGCAGGCATCTGCCAAAAAAAGCGTAAATTTTTGGAGGGCTTGTGAAAAGCCATTGCTTGTTGCTTTTACATCCATGTATGGAAGAACCCCGGCAGGCATCTGCTAAAAAAGGGTCAATTTTTGGAGGGCTTGTGAAAAGTCATTGCTTGTTGCTTTTACATCCATCTATGGAAGAACCCCGGCAGGCATCTGCCAATAAAAAGGGTCAATTTTTGGAGGGCTTGTGAAAAGCCATTGCTTGTTGCTTTTACGTCCATGTATGGAAGAACCCCGGCAGGCATCTGCCAAAAAAAGCGTCAATTTTTGGAGGGCTTGTGAAAAGTCATTGCTTGTTGCTTTTACATCCATGTATGGAAGAACCCCGGCAGGCATCTGCCATTAAAAAGGGTCAACTTTTGGAGGGCTTGTGAAAAGCCATTGCTTGTTGCTTTTACGTCCATGTATGGAAGAACCCCGGCAGGCATCTGCCAAAAAAAGCGTCAATTTTTAAGGGCTTGTGAAAAGCCATTGCTTGTTGCTTTTACATCCATGTATGGAAGAACCCCGGCAGGCATCTGCCAAAAAAAAGCGTCAATTTTTGGAGGGCTTGTGAAAAGCCATTGCTTGTTGCTTTTACATCCATGTATGGAAGAACCCCGGCAGGCATCTGCCAAAAAAAGGTCAATTTTTGGAGGGCTTGTGAAAAGTCATTGCTTGTTGCTTTTACATCCATGTATGGAAGAACCCCGTCAGGCATCTGCCAAAAAAAAGGGTCAATTTTTGGAGGGCTTGTGAAAAGCCATTGCTTGTTGCTTTTACATCCA
This sequence comes from Rhinoderma darwinii, assembly GCF_050947455.1. Classification (NCBI taxonomy): domain Eukaryota; kingdom Metazoa; phylum Chordata; class Amphibia; order Anura; family Rhinodermatidae; genus Rhinoderma; species Rhinoderma darwinii. The sequence continues at coordinate 199,644 of NW_027464015.1, read as the reverse complement.
TGTATGGAAGAACCCCGGCAGGCATCTGCCAAAAAAAGGGTCCATTTTTGAAGGGCTTGTGAAAAGTCATTGCTTGTTGCTTTTATATCCATCTATGGAAGAACCCCGGCAGGCATCTGCCAAAAAAATGGTCAATTTTTGGAGGGCTTGTGAAAAGCCATTGCTTGGTGCTTTTACATCCATGTATGGAAGAACCCCGGCAGGCATCTGCCAAAAAAAAGGGTCAATTTTTGGAGGGCTTGTGAAAAGCCATTGCTTGTTGCTTTTACATCCATGTATGGAAGAACCCCGGCAGGCATCTGCCAAAAAAAAGGGTCAATTTTTGGAGGGCTTGTGAAAAGTCATTGCTTGTTGGTTTTACATCCATGTATGGAAGAACCCCGGCAGGCATCTGCCATTAAAAAGGGTCAACTTTTGGAGGGCTTGTGAAAAGCCATTGCTTGTTGCTTTTACGTCCATGTATGGAAGAACCCCGGCAGGCATCTGCCAAAAAACGCGTCAATTTTTAAGGGCTTGTGAAAAGCCTTTGCTTGTTGCTTTTACATCCATGTATGGAAGAACCCCGGCAGGCATCTGCCAAAAAAAAGGGTCAATTTTTGGAGGGCTTGTGAAAAGTCATTGCTTGTTGCTTTTACATCCATGTATGGAAGAACCCCGGCAGGCATCTGCCAAAAAAAGGTCAATTTTTGGAGGGCTTGTGAAAAGTCATTGCTTGTTGCTTTTACATCCATGTATGGAAGAACCCCGTCAGGCATCTGCCAAAAAAAAGGGTCAATTTTTGGAGGGCTTGTGAAAAGCCATTGCTTGTTGCTTTTACATCCATGTATGGAAGAACCCCGGCAGGCATCTGCCAAAAAAAGGGTCCATTTTTGAAGGGCTTGTGAAAAGTCATTGCTTGTTGCTTTTACATCCATCTATGGAAGAACCCCGGCAGGCATCTGCCAAAAAAAGGGTCAATTTTTGGAGGGCTTGTGAAAAGCCATTGCTTGTTGCTTTTACATCCATGTATGGAAGAACCCCGGCAGGCATCTGCCATTAAAAAGGGTCAACTTTTGGAGGGCTTGTGAAAAGCCATTGCTTGTTGCTTTTACGTCCATGTATGGAAGAACCCCGGCAGGCATCTGCCAAAAAAAAGCGTCAATTTTTGGAGGGCTTGTCAAAAGCCATTGCTTGTTGCTTTTACATCCATGTATGGAAGAACCCCGGCAGGCATCTGCCAATAAAAAGGGTCCATTTTTGGAGGGCTTGTCAAAAGCCATTGCTTGTTGCTTTTACATCCATGTATGGAAGAACCCCGGCAGGCATCTGCCAAAAAAAAGGGTCAATTTTTGGAGGGCTTGTGAAAAGTCATTGCTTGTTGCTTTTACATCCATGTATGGAAGAACCCCGGCAGGCATCTGCCAAAAAAAGCGTAAATTTTTGGAGGGCTTGTGAAAAGCCATTGCTTGTTGCTTTTACATCCATGTATGGAAGAACCCCGGCAGGCATCTGCCAAAAAAAAGGGTCAATTTTTGGAGGGCTTGTGAAAAGTCATTGCTTTTTGCTTTTACATCCATCTATGGAAGAACCCCGGCAGGCATCTGCCAAAAAAAGCGTAAATTTTTGGAGGGCTTGTGAAAAGCCATTGCTTGTTGCTTTTACATCCATGTATGGAAGAACCCCGGCAGGCATCTGCCAATAAAAAGGGTCAATTTTTGGAGGGCTTGAGAAAAGTCATTGCTTGTTGCTTCTACATCCATGTATGGAAGAACCCCGGCAGGCATCTGCCAAAAAAAAGGCTCAATTTTTGGAGGGCTTGTGAAAAGCCATTGCTTGTTGCTTTTACATCCATGTATGGAAGAACCCCGGCAGGCATCTGCCAATAAAAAGAGTAAATTTTTGGAGGGCTTGTGAAAAGCCATTGCTTGTTGCTTTTACATCCATGTATGGAAGAACCCCGGCAGGCATCTGCCAATAAAAAGGGTCAATTTTTGGAGGGCTTGTGAAAAGCCATTGCTTGTTGCTTTTACATCCATGTATGGAAGAACCCCGGCAGGCATCTGCCAATAAAAAGAGCAAATTTTTGGAGGGCTTGTGAAAAGCCATTGCTTGTTGCTTTTACATCCATGTATGGAAGAACCCCGGCAGGCATCTGCCAAAAAAAAGAGTCAATTTTTGGAGGGCTTGTGAAAAGTCATTGCTTGTTGCTTTTACATCCATCTATGGAAGAACCCCGGCAGGCATCTGCCAAAAAATGCGTAAATTTTTGGAGGGCTTGTCAAAAGCCATTGCTTGTTGCTTTTACATCCATGTATGGAAGAACCCCGGCAGGCATCTGCCAAAAAAAAGGGTCAATTTTTGGGGGGCTTGTGAAAAGTCATTGTTTGTTGCTTTTACATCCATCTATGGAAGAACCCCGGCAGGCATCTGCCAAAAAAAGCGTAAATTTTTGGAGGGCTTGTGAAAAGCCATTGCTTGTTGCTTTTACATCCATGTATGGAAGAACCCCGGCAGGCATCTGCTAAAAAAGGGTCAATTTTTGGAGGGCTTGTGAAAAGTCATTGCTTGTTGCTTTTACATCCATGTATGGAAGAACCCCGGCAGGCATCCGCCAAAAAAAGCGTCAATTTTTGGAGGGCTTGTGAAAAGCCATTGCTTGTTGCTTTTACATCCATGTATGGAAGAACCCCGGCAGGCATCTGCCAAAAAAAAGGGTCAATTTTTGGAGGGCTTGTGAAAAGCCATTGCTTGTTGCTTTTACATCCATTTATGGAAGAACTCCGGCAGGCATCTGCCAATAAAAAGGGTCAATTTTTGGAGGGCTTGTGAAAAGTCATTGCTTGTTGCTTTTACATCCATGTATGAAAGAACCCCGGCAGGCATCTGCCAAAATAAAGGGTCAATTTTTGGAGGGCTTGTGAAAAGCCATTGCTTGTTGCTTTTACATCCATGTATGGAAGAACCCCGGCAGGCATCTGCCAAAAAAAAGGGTCAATTTTTGGAGGGCTTGTGAAAAGTCATTGCTTGTTGCTTTTACATCCATGTATGGAAGAACCCCGGCAGGCATCTGCCAATAAAAAGAGTAAATTTTTGGAGGGCTTGTGAAAAGCCATTGCTTGTTGCTTTTACATCCATCTATGGAAGAACCCCGGCAGGCATCTGCCAAAAAAAAGCGTACATTTTTGGAGGGCTTGTGAAAAGCCATTGCTTGTTGCTTTTACATCCATGTATGGAAGAACCCCGGCAGGCATCTGCCAATAAAAAGGGTCAATTTTTGGAGGGCTTGTCAAAAGCCATTGCTTGTTGCTTTTACATCCATGTATGGAAGAACCCCGGCAGGCATCTGCCAAAAAAAAGGCTCAATTTTTGGAGGGCTTGTGAAAAGCCATTGCTTGTTGCTTTTACATCCATGTATGGAAGAACCCCGGCAGGCATCTGCCAATAAAAAGAGTAAATTTTTGGAGGGCTTGTGAAAAGCCATTGCTTGTTGCTTTTACATCCATGTATGGAAGAACCCCGGCAGGCATCTGCCAAAAAAAAGAGTCAATTTTTGGAGGGCTTGTGAAAAGTCATTGCTTGTTGCTTTTACATCCATCTATGGAAGAACCCCGGCAGGCATCTGCCAAAAAATGCGTAAATTTTTGGAGGGCTTGTCAAAAGCCATTGCTTGTTGCTTTTACATCCATGTATGGAAGAACCCCGGCAGGCATCTGCCAATAAAAAGGGTCAATTTTTGGAGGGCTTGTCAAAAGCCATTGCTTGTTGCTTTTACATCCATGTATGGAAGAACCCCGGCAGGCATCTGCCAAAAAAAAGGGTAAATTTTTGGAGGGCTTGTGAAAAGTCATTGTTTGTTGCTTTTACATCCATCCATGGAAGAACCCCGGCAGGCATCTGCCAAAAAAAGCGTAAATTTTTGGAGGGCTTGTGAAAAGCCATTGCTTGTTGCTTTTACATCCATGTATGGAAGAACCCCGGCAGGCATCTGCTAAAAAAGGGTCAATTTTTGGAGGGCTTGTGAAAAGTCATTGCTTGTTGCTTTTACATCCATCTATGGAAGAACCCCGGCAGGCATCTGCCAATAAAAAGGGTCAATTTTTGGAGGGCTTGTGAAAAGCCATTGCTTGTTGCTTTTACGTCCATGTATGGAAGAACCCCGGCAGGCATCTGCCAAAAAAAGCGTCAATTTTTGGAGGGCTTGTGAAAAGTCATTGCTTGTTGCTTTTACATCCATGTATGGAAGAACCCCGGCAGGCATCTGCCATTAAAAAGGGTCAACTTTTGGAGGGCTTGTGAAAAGCCATTGCTTGTTGCTTTTACGTCCATGTATGGAAGAACCCCGGCAGGCATCTGCCAAAAAAAGCGTCAATTTTTAAGGGCTTGTGAAAAGCCATTGCTTGTTGCTTTTACATCCATGTATGGAAGAACCCCGGCAGGCATCTGCCAAAAAAAAGCGTCAATTTTTGGAGGGCTTGTGAAAAGCCATTGCTTGTTGCTTTTACATCCATGTATGGAAGAACCCCGGCAGGCATCTGCCAAAAAAAGGTCAATTTTTGGAGGGCTTGTGAAAAGTCATTGCTTGTTGCTTTTACATCCATGTATGGAAGAACCCCGTCAGGCATCTGCCAAAAAAAAGGGTCAATTTTTGGAGGGCTTGTGAAAAGCCATTGCTTGTTGCTTTTACATCCATGTATGGAAGAACCCCGGCAGGCATCTGCCAAAAAAAGGGTCCATTTTTGAAGGGCTTGTGAAAAGTCATTGCTTGTTGCTTTTATATCCATCTATGGAAGAACCCCGGCAGGCATCTGCCAAAAAAATGGTCAATTTTTGGAGGGCTTGTGAAAAGCCATTGCTTGGTGCTTTTACATCCATGTATGGAAGAACCCCGGCAGGCATCTGCCAAAAAAAAGGGTCAATTTTTGGAGGGCTTGTGAAAAGCCATTGCTTGTTGCTTTTACATCCATGTATGGAAGAACCCCGGCAGGCATCTGCCAAAAAAAAGGGTCAATTTTTGGAGGGCTTGTGAAAAGTCATTGCTTGTTGGTTTTACATCCATGTATGGAAGAACCCCGGCAGGCATCTGCCATTAAAAAGGGTCAACTTTTGGAGGGCTTGTGAAAAGCCATTGCTTGTTGCTTTTACGTCCATGTATGGAAGAACCCCGGCAGGCATCTGCCAAAAAACGCGTCAATTTTTAAGGGCTTGTGAAAAGCCTTTGCTTGTTGCTTTTACATCCATGTATGGAAGAACCCCGGCAGGCATCTGCCAAAAAAAAGGGTCAATTTTTGGAGGGCTTGTGAAAAGTCATTGCTTGTTGCTTTTACATCCATGTATGGAAGAACCCCGGCAGGCATCTGCCAAAAAAAGGTCAATTTTTGGAGGTCTTGTGAAAAGTCATTGCTTGTTGCTTTTACATCCATGTATGGAAGAACCCCGTCAGGCATCTGCCAAAAAAAAGGGTCAATTTTTGGAGGGCTTGTGAAAAGCCATTGCTTGTTGCTTTTACATCCATGTATGGAAGAACCCCGGCAGGCATCTGCCAAAAAAAGGGTCCATTTTTGAAGGGCTTGTGAAAAGTCATTGCTTGTTGCTTTTACATCCATCTATGGAAGAACCCCGGCAGGCATCTGCCAAAAAAAGGGTCAATTTTTGGAGGGCTTGTGAAAAGCCATTGCTTGTTGCTTTTACATCCATGTATGGAAGAACCCCGGCAGGCATCTGCCATTAAAAAGGGTCAACTTTTGGAGGGCTTGTGAAAAGCCATTGCTTGTTGCTTTTACGTCCATGTATGGAAGAACCCCGGCAGGCATCTGCCAAAAAAAGCGTCAATTTTTAAGGGCTTGTGAAAAGTCATTGCTTGTTGCTTTTACATCCATGTATGGAAGAACACCGGCAGGCATCTGCCAAAAAAAAGGGTCAATTTTTGGAGGGCTTGTGAAAAGTCATTGCTTGTTGCTTTTACATCCATGTATGGAAGAACACCGGCAGGCATCTGCCAAAAAAAAGGGTCAATTTTTGGAGGGCTTGTGAAAAGCCATTGCTTGTTGCTTTTACATCCATGTATGGAAGAACACCGGCAGGCATCTGCCAAAAAAAAGGGTCAATTTTTGGAGGGCTTGTGAAAAGTCATTGCTTGTTGCTTTTACATCCATGTATGGAAGAACCCCGGCAGGCATCTGCCAAAAAAAGGTCAATTTTTGGAGGGCTTGTGAAAAGTCATTGCTTGTTGCTTTTACATCCATGTATGGAAGAACCCCGTCAGGCATCTGCCAAAAAAAAGGGTCAATTTTTGGAGGGCTTGTGAAAAGCCATTGCTTGTTGCTTTTACATCCATGTATGGAAGAACCCCGGCAGGCATCTGCCAAAAAAAGGGTCCATTTTTGAAGGGCTTGTGAAAAGTCATTGCTTGTTGCTTTTACATCCATCTATGGAAGAACCCCGGCAGGCATCTGCCAAAAAAAGGGTCAATTTTTGGAGGGCTTGTGAAAAGCCATTGCTTGGTGCTTTTACATCCATGTATGGAAGAACCCCGGCAGGCATCTGCCAAAAAAAAGGGTCAATTTTTGGAGGGCTTGTGAAAAGCCATTGCTTGTTGCTTTTACATCCATGTATGGAAGAACCCCGGCAGGCATCTGCCAATAAAAAGGGTCAATTTTTGGAGGGCTTGTGAAAAGCCATTGCTTGTTGCTTTTACATCCATGTATGGAAGAACCCCGGCAGGCATCTGCCAAAAAAAAGGGTCAATTTTTGGAGGGCTTGTGAAAAGTCATTGCTTGTTGCTTTTACATCCATGTATGGAAGAACCCCGGCAGGCATCTGCCAAAAAAAAGGGTCAATTTTTGGAGGGCTTGTGAAAAGTCATTGCTTGTTGCTTTTACATCCATGTATGGAAGAACCCCGGCAGGCATCTGCCAAAAAAAAGGGTCAATTTTTGGAGGGCTTGTGAAAAGCCATTGATTGTTGCTTTTACATCCATGTATGGAAGAACCCCGGCAGGCATCTGCCAACAAAAGGGTCAATTTTTGGAGGGCTTGTGAAAAGCCATTGCTTGTTGCTTTTACATCCATCTATGGAAGAACCCCGGCAGGCATCTGCCAAAAAAAAGGGTCAATTTTTGGAGAGCTTGTGAAAAGCCATTGATTGTTTCTTTTACATCCATGTATGGAAGAACCCCGGCAGGCATCTGCCAAAAAAAAGGGTCAATTTTTGGAGGGCTTGTGAAAAGCCATTGCTTGTTGCTTTTACATCCATCTATGGAAGAACCCCGGCAGGCATCTGCCAAAAAAAAAGGGTCAATTTTTGGAGGGCTTGTGAAAAGCCATTGCTTGTTGCTTTTACATCCATGTATGGAAGAACCCCGGCAGGCATCTGCCAATAAAAAGAGTAAATTTTTGGAGGGCTTGTGAAAAGTCATTGCTTGTTGCTTTTACATCCATCTATGGAAGAACCCCGGCAGGCATCTGCCAAAAAAAGCGTACATTTTTGGAGGGCTTGTGAAAAGTCATTGCTTGTTGGTTTTACATCCATGTATGGAAGAACCCCGGCAGGCATCTGCCAAAAAAAAGGGTCAATTTTTGGAGGGCTTGTGAAAAGTCATTGCTTGTTGCTTTTACATCCATGTATGGAAGAACCCCGGCAGGCATCTGCCAATAAAAATTGTACATTTTTGGAGGGCTTGTGAAAAGTCATTGCTTGTTGCTTTTACATCCATCTATGGAAGAACCCCGGCAGGCATCTGCCAAAAAAAAGGGTCAATTTTTGGAGGGCTTGTGAAAAGCCATTGCTTGTTGCTTTTACATCCATGTATGGAAGAACCCCGGCAGGCATCTGCCAAAAAAAGCGTCAATTTTTGGAGTGCTTGTGAAAAGCCATTGCTTGTTGCTTTTACATCCATGTATGGAAGAACCCCGGCAGGCATCTGCCAAAAAAAAGGTCAATTTTTGGAGGGCTTGTGAAAAGCCATTGCTTGTTGCTTTTACATCCATGTATGGAAGAACCCCGGCAGGCATCTGCCAAAAAAAGGGTAAATTTTTGGAGGGCTTGTGAAAAGCCATTTTCTTGTTGCTTTTACATCCATCTATGGAAGAACCCCGGCAGGTATCTGCCAAAAAAAGGGTCAATTTTTGGAGGGCTTGTGAAAAGTCATTGCTTGTTGCTTTTACATCCATGTATGGAAGAACCCCGGCAGGCATCTGCCAATAAAAAGGGTCAATTTTTGGAGGGCTTGTGAAAAGCCATTGCTTGTTGCTTTTACATCCATGTATGGAAGAACCCCGGCAGGCATCTGCCAATAAAAAGAGTAAATTTTTGGAGGGCTTGTAAAAAGCCATTGCTTGTTGCTTTTACATCCATCTATGGAAGAACCCCGGCAGGCATCTGCCAAAAAAAAGGGTCAATTTTTGGAGGGCTTGTGAAAAGCCATTGCTTGTTGCTATTACATCCATGTATGGAAGAACCCCGGCAGGCATCTGCCAAAAAAAGGGTACATTTTTGGAGGGCTTGTGAAAAGCCATTGCTTGTTGCTTTTACATCCATCTATGGAAGAACCCCGGCAGGTATCTGCCAAAAAAAGGGTCAATTTTTTGAGGGCTTGTGAAAAGTCATTGCTTGTTGCTTTTACATCCATGTATGGAAGAACCCCGGCAGGCATCTGCCAATAAAAAGAGTACATTTTTGGAGGGCTTGTGAAAAGCCATTGCTTGTTGCTTTTACATCCATGTATGGAAGAACCCCGGCAGGCATCTGCCAAAAAAAGCGTCAATTTTTGGAGTGCTTGTGAAAAGCCATTGCTTGTTGCTTTTACATCCATGTATGGAAGAACCCCGGCAGGCATCTGCCAAAAAAAAGGTCAATTTTTGGAGGGCTTGTGAAAAGCCATTGCTTGTTGCTTTTACATCCATCTATGGAAGAACCCCGGCAGGCATCTGCCAAAAAAAGGGTCAATTTTTGGAGGGCTTGTGAAAAGCCATTGCTTGTTGCTATTACATCCATGTATGGAAGAACCCCGGCAGGCATCTGCCAAAAAAAGGGTACAATTTTGGAGGGCTTGTGAAAAGCCATTTTCTTGTTGCTTTTACATCCATGTATGGAAGAACCCCGGCAGGCATCTGCCAAAAAAAGGGTCAATTTTTGAAGGGCTTGTGAAAAGTCATTGCTTGTTGCTTTTACATCCATGTATGGAAGAACCCCGGCAGGCATCTGCCAATAAAAAGAGTAAATTTTTGGAGGGCTTGTGAAAAGTCATTGCTTGTTGCTTTTACATCCATGTATGGAAGAACCCCGGCAGGCATCTGCCAAAAAAAAGGGTCAATTTTTGGAGGGCTTGTGAAAAGTCATTGCTTGTTGCATTTACATCCATGTATGGAAGAACCCCGGCAGGCATCTGCCAAAAAAAGCGTCAATTTTTGGAGGGCTTGTGAAAAGCCATTGCTTGTTGCTTTTACATCCACGTATGGAAGAACCCCGGCAGGCATCTGCCAAAAAAAAGGGTCAATTTTTGGAGGGCTTGTGAAAAGTCATTGCTTGTTGCTTTTACATCCATGTATGGAAGAACCCCGGCAGGCATCTGCCAAAAAAGGGTCAATTTTTGGAGGGCTTGTGAAAAGCCATTGCTTGTTGCTTTTACATCCATGTATGGAAGAACCCCGGCAGGCATCTGCCAAAAAAAGCGTCAATTTTTGGAGTGCTTGTGAAAAGCCATTGCTTGTTGCTTTTACATCCATGTATGGAAGAACCCCGGCAGGCATCTGCCAAAAAAAGGGTCAATTTTTGGAGGGCTTGTGAAAAGCCATTGCTTGTTGCATTTACATCCATCTATGGAAGAACCCCGGCAGGCATCTGCCAAAAAAAAGGGTCAATTTTTGGAGGGCTTGTGAAAAGCCATTGCTTGTTGCTATTACATCCATGTATGGAAGAACCCCGGCAGGCATCTGCCAAAAAAAGGGTAAATTTTTGGAGGGCTTGTGAAAAGCCATTGCTTGTTGCTTTTACATCCATGTATGGAAGAACCCCGGCAGGCATCTGTCAAAAAAAGGGTAAATTTTTGGAGGGCTTGTGAAAAGCCATTGCTTGTTGCTTTTACATCCATCTATGGAAGAACACCGGCAGGCATCTGCCAATAAAAAGGGTCAATTTTTGGAGGGCTTGTGAAAAGCCATTGCTTGTTGCTATTACATCCATGTATGGAAGAACCCCGGCAGGTATCTGCCAAAAAAAGGGTCAATTTTTGGAGGGCTTGTGAAAAGTCATTGCTTGTTGCTTTTACATCCATGTATGGAAGAACCCCGGCAGGCATCTGCCAATAAAAAGGGTCAATTTTTGGAGGGCTTGCGAAAAGCCATTGCTTGTTGCTTTTACATCCATGTATGGAAGAACCCCGGCAGGCATCTGCCAATAAAAAGAGTACATTTTTGGAGGGCTTGTGAAAAGCCATTGCTTGTTGCTTTTACATCCATGTATGGAAGAACCCCGGCAGGCATCTGCCAAAAAATGCGTAAATTTTTGGAAGGCTTGTCAAAAGCCAATGCTTGTTGCTTTTACATCCATGTATGGAAGAACCCCGGCAGGCATCTGCCAAAAAAAGCGTCAATTTTTGGAGGGCTTGTGAAAAGTCATTGCTTGTTGCTTTTACATCCATGTATGGAAGAACCCCGGCAGGCATCTGCCAAAAAAAGGGTCAATTTTTGGAGGGCTTGTGAAAAGCCATTGCTTGTTGCTTTTACATCCATGTATGGAAGAACCCCGGCAGGCATCTGCCAAAAAAAGCGTAAATTTTTGGAGTGCTTGTGAAAAGCCATTGCTTGTTGCTTTTACATCCATGTATGGAAGAACCCCGGCAGGCATCTGCCAAAAAAAGGGTCAATTTTTGGAGGGCTTGTGAAAAGCCATTGCTTGTTGCTTTTACATCCATCTATGGAAGAACCCCGGCAGGCATCTGCCAAAAAAAAGGGTCAATTTTTGGAGGGCTTGTGAAAAGCCATTGCTTGTTGCTATTACATCCATGTATGGAAGAACCCCGGCAGGCATCTGCCAAAAAAAGGGTAAATTTTTGGAGGGCTTGTGAAAAGCCATTGCTTGTTGCTTTTACATCCATGTATGGAAGAACCCCGGCAGGCATCTGTCAAAAAAAGGGTAAATTTTTGGAGGGCTTGTGAAAAGCCATTGCTTGTTGCTTTTACATCCATCTATGGAAGAACACCGGCAGGCATCTGCCAATAAAAAGGGTCAATTTTTGGAGGGCTTGTGAAAAGCCATTGCTTGTTGCTATTACATCCATGTATGGAAGAACCCCGGCAGGTATCTGCCAAAAAAAGGGTCAATTTTTGGAGGGCTTGTGAAAAGTCATTGCTTGTTGCTTTTACATCCATGTATGGAAGAACCCCGGCAGGCATCTGCCAATAAAAAGGGTCAATTTTTGGAGGGCTTGCGAAAAGCCATTGCTTGTTGCTTTTACATCCATGTATGGAAGAACCCCGGCAGGCATCTGCCAATAAAAAGAGTACATTTTTGGAGGGCTTGTGAAAAGCCATTGCTTGTTGCTTTTACATCCATGTATGGAAGAACCCCGGCAGGCATCTGCCAAAAAATGCGTAAATTTTTGGAGGGCTTGTCAAAAGCCAATGCTTGTTGCTTTTACATCCATGTATGGAAGAACCCCGGCAGGCATCTGCCAAAAAAAGCGTAAATTTTTGGAATGCTTGTGAAAAGCCATTGCTTGTTGCTTTTACATCCATGTATGGAAGAACCCCGGCAGGCATCTGCCAAAAAAAAGGGTCAATTTTTGGAGGGCTTGTGAAAAGCCATTGCTTGTTGCTTTTACATCCATGTATGGAAGAACCCCGGCAGGCATCTGCCAAAAAAAAGGGTCAATTTTTGGAGGGCTTGTGAAAAGCCATTGCTTGTTGCTTTTACATCCATCTATGGAAGAACCCCGGCAGGCATCTGCCAAAAAAAAGGGTCAATTTTTGGAGGGCTTGTGAAAAGCCATTGCTTGTTGCTATTACATCCATGTATGGAAGAACCCCGGCAGGCATCTGCCAAAAAAAAGGGTAAATTTTTGGAGGGCTTGTGAAAAGCCATTGCTTGTTGCTTTTACATCCATGTATGGAAGAACCCCGGCAGGCATCTGTCAAAAAAAGGGTCAATTTTTGGAGGGCTTGTGAAAAGTCATTGCTTGTTGCTTTTACATCCATCTATGGAAGAACACCGGCAGGCATCTGCCAATAAAAAGGGTCAATTTTTGGAGGGCTTGTGAAAAGCCATTGCTTGTTGCTATTACATCCATGTATGGAAGAACCCCGGCAGGTATCTGCCAAAAAAAGGGTCAATTTTTGGAGGGCTTGTGAAAAGCCATTGCTTGTTGCTTTTACATCCATGTATGGAAGAACCCCGGCAGGCATCTGCCAATAAAAAGAGTACATTTTTGGAGGGCTTGTGAAAAGCCATTGCTTGTTGCTTTTACATCCATGTATGGAAGAACCCCGGCAGGCATCTGCCAAAAAATGCGTAAATTTTTGGAGGGCTTGTCAAAAGCCAATGCTTGTTGCTTTTACATCCATGTATGGAAGAACCCCGGCAGGCATCTGCCAAAAAAAAGGGTCAATTTTTGGAGGGCTTGTGAAAAGTCATTGCTTGTTGCTTTTACATCCATGTATGGAAGAACCCCGGCAGGCATCTGCCAAAAAAAGGGTAAATTTTTGGAGGGCTTGTGAAAAGCCATTTTCTTGTTGCTTTTACATCCATCTATGGAAGAACCCCGGCAGGTATCTGCCAAAAAAAGGGTCAATTTTTGGAGGGCTTGTGAAAAGTCATTGCTTGTTGCTTTTACATCCATGTATGGAAGAACCCCGGCAGGCATCTGCCAATAAAAAGGGTCAATTTTTGGAGGGCTTGTGAAAAGCCATTGCTTGTTGCTTTTACATCCATGTATGGAAGAACCCCGGCAGGCATCTGCCAAAAAAAGGGTCAATTTTTGGAGGGCTTGTGAAAAGTCATTGCTTGTTGCTTTTACATCCATGTATGGAAGAACCCCGGCAGGCATCTGCCAATAAAAAGAGTAAATTTTTGGAGGGCTTGTGAAAAGTCATTGCTTGTTGCTTTTACATCCATGTATGGAAGAACCCCGGCAGGCATCTGCCAATAAAAAGAGTAAATTTTTGGAGGGCTTGTAAAAAGTCATTGCTTGTTGCTTTTACATCCATCTATGGAAGAACCCCGGCAGGCATCTGCCAAAAAAAAGGGTCAATTTTTGGAGGGCTTGTGAAAAGTCATTGCTTGTTGCTTTTACATCCATGTATGGAAGAACCCCGGCAGGCATCTGCCAAAAAAAGCGTCAATTTTTGGAGGGCTTGTGAAAAGCCATTGCTTGTTGCTTTTACATCCACGTATGGAAGAACCCCGGCAGGCATCTGCCAAAAAAAAGGGTCAATTTTTGGAGGGCTTGTGAAAAGTCATTGCTTGTTGCTTTTACATCCATGTATGGAAGAACCCCGGCAGGCATCTGCCCAAAAAAAGGGTCAATTTTTGGAGGGCTTGTGAAAAGCCATTGCTTGTTGCTTTTACATCCATGTATGGAAGAACCCCGGCAGGCATCTGCCAAAAAAAAGAGTAAATTTTTGGAGGGCTTTTAAAAAGTCATTGCTTGTTGGTTTTACATCCATGTATGGAAGAACCCCGGCAGGCATCTGCCAATAAAAAGAGTAAATTTTTGGAGGGCTTGTGAAAAGCCATTGCTTGTTGCTTTTACATCCAGCTATGGAAGAACCCCGGCAGGCATCTGCCAAAAAAAGGGTAAATTTTTGGAGGGCTTGTGAAAAGCCATTGCTTGTTGCTTTTACATCCATCTATGGAAGAACCCCGGCAGGCATCTGCCCAAAAAAGCGTCAATTTTTGGAGGGCTTGTGAAAAGCCATTGCTTGTTGCTTTTACATCCATGTATGGAAGAACCCAGGCAGGCATCTGCCAAAAAAAGGGTCAATTTTTGGAGGGCTTGTGAAAAGCCATTGCTTGTTTCTTTTACATCCATGTATGGAAGAACCCCGGCAGGCATCTGCCAAAAAAAGGGTCAATTTTTGGAGGGCTTGTGAAAAGTCATTGCTTGTTGCTTTTACATCCATGTATGGAAGAACCCCGGCAGGCATCTGCCAAAAAAAAGGGTCAATTTTTGGAGGGCTTGTAAAAAGCCATTAATTGTTGCTTTTACATCCATGTATGGAAGAACACCGGCAGGCATCTGCCAAAAAAAGGGTCAATTTTTGGAGGGCTTGTCAAAAGCCATTGCTTGTTGCTTTTACATCCATCTATGGAAGAACCCCGGCAGGTATCTGCCAAAAAAAGGGTCAATTTTTGGAGGGCTTGTGAAAAGTTATTGCTTGTTGCTTTTACATCCATCTATGGAAGAACCCCGGCAGGCATCTGCCAAAAAAAAGGGTCAATTTTTGGAGGGCTTGTGAAAAGCCATTGCTTGTTGCTTTTACATCCATGTATGGAAGAACCCCGGCAGGCATCTGCCAAAAAAAAGGGTCAATTTTTGGAGGGCTTGTAAAAAAACATTGCTTGTTGCTTTTACATCCATCTATGGAAGAACCCCGGCAGGCATCTGCCAAAAAAAGGGTAAATTTTTGGAGGGCTTGTGAAAAGCCATTGCTTGTTGCTTTTACATCCATCTATGGAAGAACCCCGGCAGGTATCTGCCAAAAAAAGGGTCAATTTTTGGAGGGCTTGTGAAAAGTCATTGCTTGTTGATTTTACATCCATGTATGGAAGAACCCCGGCAGGCATCTGCCAATAAAAAGGGTCAATTTTTGGAGGGCTTGTGAAAAGCCATTGCTTGTTGCTTTTACATCCATGTATGGAAGAACCCCGGCAGGCATCTGCCAAAAAAAAGGGTCAATTTTTGGAGGGCTTGTGAAAAGTCATTGCTTGTTGCTTTTACATCCATGTATGGAAGAACCCCGGCAGGCATCTGCCAAAAAAAGCGTCAATTTTTGGAGGGCTTGTGAAAAGCCATTGCTTGTTACTTTTACATCCATGTATGGAAGAACCCCGGCAGGCATCTGCCAATAAAAAGCGTCAATTTTTGGAGGGCCTGTGAAAAGCCATTGCTTGTTGATTTTACATCCATGTATGGAAGAACCCCGGCAGGCATCTGCCAAAAAAAGCGTAAATTTTTGGAGGGCTTGTGAAAAGCCATTGCTTGTTGCTATTACATCCATGTATGGAAGAACCCCGGCATGTATCTGCCAATAAAAAGAGTACATTTTTGGAGGGCTTTTAAAAAGTCATTGCTTGTTGCTTTTACATCCATGTATGGAAGAACCCCGGCAGGCATCTGCCAATAAAAAGAGTACATTTTTGGAGGGCTTGTGAAAAGCCATTGCTTGTTGCTTTTACATCCATGTATGGAAGAACCCCGGCAGGCATCTGCCAAAAAAAGCGTCAATTTTTTTAGGGCTTGTGAAAAGCCATTGCTTGTTGCTTTTACATCCATGTATGGAAGAACCCCGGCAGGCATCTGCCAAAAAAAGCGTCAATTTTTGGAGGGCCTGTGAAAAGCCATTGCTTGTTGCTTTTACATCCATCTATGGAAGAACCCCGGCAGGCATCTGACAAAAAAAGCGTCAATATTTTTAGGGCTTGTGAAAAGCCATTGCTTGTTGCTTTTACATCCATGTATGGAAGAAACCCGGCAGGCATCTGCCAAAAAAAGCGTCAATTTTTGGAGGGCTTGTGAAAAGTCATTGCTTGTTGCTTTTACATCCATCTATGGAAGAACCCCGGCAGGCATCTGCCAAAAAAAGGGTCAATTTTTGGAGGGCTTGTGAAAAGCCATTGCTTGTTGCTTTTACATCCATCTATGGAAGAACCCCGGCAGGTATCTGCCAAAAAAAAGGGTCAATTTTTGGAGGGCTTGTGAAAAGCCATTGCTTGTTGCTTTTACATCCATGTATGGAAGAACCCCGGCAGGCATCTGCCAAAAAAAGCGTCAATTTTTGGAGGGCTTGTGAAAAGCCATTGCTTGTTGCTTTTAGATCCATGTATGGAAGAACCCCGGCAGGCATCTGCCAAAAAAAAGGGTCAATTTTTGGAGGGCTTGTGAAAAGCCATTGCTTGTTGCTTTTACATCCATCTATGGAAGAACCCCGGCAGGCATCTGCCAAAAAAAAGGGTCAATTTTTGGAGGGCTTGTGAAAAGCCATTGATTGTTGCTTTTACATCCATGTATGGAAGAACCCCGGCAGGCATCAATAAAAAGCGTCAATTTTTGGAGGGCTTGTGAAAAGCCATTGCTTGTTGCTTTTACATCCATGTATGGAAGAACCCCGGCAGGCATCAAAAAAAAGGGTCAAATTTTGGAGGGCTTGTGAAAAGCCATTGCTTGTTTCTTTTACATCCATCTATGGAAGAACCCCGGCAGGCATCTGCCAAAAAAAGCGTCAATTTTTGGAGGGCTTGTGAAAAGCCATTGCTTGTTGCTTTTACATCAATGTATGGAAGAACCCCGGCAGACCTCTGCCAAAAAAAGCGTACATTTTTGGAGGGCTTGTGAAAAGCCATTGCTTGTTGCTTTTACATCCATGTATGGAAGAACCCCGGCATGTATCTGCCAATAAAAAGAGTAAATTTTTGGAGGGCTTTTAAAAAGTCATTGCTTGTTGCATTTACATCCATGTATGGAAGAACCCCGGCAGGCATCTGCCAATAAAAAGGGTCAATTTTTGGAGGGCTTGTGAAAAGCCATTGCTTGTTGCTTTTACATCCATGTATGGAAGAACCCCGGCAGGCATCTGCCAAAAAAAAGGGTCAATTTTTGGAGGGCTTGTGAAAAGTCATTGCTTGTTGCTTTTACATCCATGTATGGAAGAACCCCGGCAGGCATCTGCCAAAAAAAGCGTCAATTTTTGGAGGGCTTGTGAAAAGCCATTGCTTGTTGCTTTTACATCCATGTATGGAAGAACCCCGGCAGGCATCTGCCAAAAAAAGGGTCAATTTTTGGAGGGCTTGTGAAAAGCCATTGCTTGTTGCTTTTACATCCATCTATGGAAGAACCCCGGCAGGTATCTGCCAAAAAAAAGGGTCAATTTTTGGAGGGCTTGTGAAAAGCCATTGCTTGTTGCTTTTACATCCATGTATGGAAGAACCCCGGCAGGCATCTGCCAAAAAAAGCGTCAATTTTTGGAGGGCTTGTGAAAAGCCATTGCTTGTTGCTTTTACATCCATGTATGGAAGAACCCCGGCAGGCATCTGCCAAAAAAAAGAGTAAATTTTTGGAGGGCTTGTGAAAAGTCATTGCTTGTTGCTTTTACATCCATGTATGGAAGAACCCCGGCAGGCATCTGCCAAAAAAATCGTCAATTTTTGGAGGGCTTGTGAAAAGCCATTGTTTGTTGCTTTTACATCCATGTATGGAAGAACCCCGGCAGGCATCTGCCATAAAAAAGGGTCAACTTTTGGAGGGCTTGTGAAAAGCCATTGCTTGTTGCTTTTACATCCATGTATGGAAGAACCCCGGCAGGCATCTTCCAATAAAAAGGGTCAATTTTTGGAGGGCTTGTCAAAAGCCATTGCTTGTTGCTTTTACATCCATGTATGGAAGAACCCCGGCAGGCATCTGCCAAAAAAAGCGTCAATTTTTGGAGGGCTTGTGAAAAGCCATTGCTTGTTGCTTTTACATCCATGTATGGAAGAACCCCGGCAGGTATCTGCCAATAAAAAGAGTAAATTTTTGGAGGGCTTGTGAAAAGTCATTGCTTGTTGCTTTTACATCCATCTATGGAAGAACCCCGGCAGGCATCTGCCAAAAAAAGCGTAAATTTTTGGAGGGCTTGTGAAAAGCCATTGCTTGTTGCTTTTACATCCATGTATGGAAGAACCCCGGCAGGCATCTGCCAAAAAAAAGGGTCAATTTTTGGAGGGCTTGTGAAAAGCCAATGCTTGTTGCTTTTACATCCATGTATGGAAGAACCCCGGCAGGCATCTGCCAAAAAAAAGGGTCAATTTTTGGAGGGCTTGTGAAAAGTCATTGCTTGTTGCTTTTACATCCATGTATGGAAGAACCCCGGCAGGCATCTGCCAAAAAAAAGGGTCAATTTTTGGAGGGCTTGTGAAAAGCCATTGATTGTTGCTTTTACATCCATGTATGGAAGAACCCCGGCAGGCATCTGCCAAAAAAAAGGGTCAATTTTTGGAGGGCTTGTGAAAAGCCATTGATTGTTGCTTTTACATCCATGTATGGAAGAACCCCGGCAGGCATCTGCCAAAAAAAGCGTAAATTTTTGGAGGGCTTGTGAAAAGTCATTGCTTTTTGCTTTTACATCCATCTATGGAAGAACCCCGGCAGGCATCTGCCAAAAAAAAGGGTCAATTTTTGGAGGGCTTGTGAAAAGCCATTGATTGTTGCTTTTACATCCATGAATGGAAGAACCCCGGCAGGCATCTGCCAAAAAAAGGGTCAATTTTTGGAGGGCTTGTAAAAAGTCATTGCTTGTTGAATTTACATCCATGTATGGAAGAACCCCGGCAGGCATCTGCCAATAAAAAGAGTAAATTTTTGGAGGGCTTGTGAAAAGTCATTGCTTGTTGCTTTTACATCCATGTATGGAAGAACCCCGGCAGGCATCTGCCAATAAAAAGAGTAAATTTTTGGAGGGCTTGTGAAAAGCCATTGCTTGTTGCTTTTACATCCATGTATGGAAGAACCCCGGCAGGCAACTGCCAATAAAAAGAGTACATTTTTGGAGGGCTTGTGAAAAGTCATTGCTTGTTGCTTTTACATCCATCTATGGAAGAACCCCGGCAGGCATCTGCCAAAAAAAAGGGTCAATTTTTGAAGGGCTTGTGAAAAACCATTGCTTGTTGCTTTTACATCCATGTATGGAAGAACCCCGGCAGGCATCTGCCAAAAAAAGCGTCAATTTTTGGAGGGCTTGTGAAAAGCCATTGCTTGTTGCTTTTACATCCATGTATGGAGGAACCCCGGCAGGCATCTGCCAATAAAAAGGGTCAATTTTTGGAGGGCTTGTGAAAAGCCATTGCTTGTTGCTTTTACATCCATGTATGGAAGAACCCCGGCAGGCATCTGCCAAAAAAAGCGTCAATTTTTGGAGGGCTTGTGAAAAGCCATTGCTTGTTGCTTTTACATCCATGTATGGAAGAACCCCGGCAGGCATCTGCCAAAAAAAAGGGTCAATTTTTGGAGGGCTTGTGAAAAGTCATTGCTTGTTGCTTTTACATCCATGTATGGAAGAACCGCGGCAGGCATCTGCCAAAAAAAAGGGTCAATTTTTGGAGGGCTTGTGAAAAGTCATTGCTTGTTGAATTTACATCAATGTATGGAAGAACCCCGGCAGACCTCTGCCAAAAAAAGCGTCAATTTTTGGAGGGCTTGTGAAAAGCCATTGCTTGTTGCATTTACATCCATGTATGGAAGAACCCCGGCAGGCATCTGCCAAAAAAAGCGTCAATTTTTGGAGGGCTTGTGAAAAGTCATTGCTTGTTGCTTTTACATCCATGTATGGAAGAACCCCGGCAGGCATCTGCCAATAAAAAGAGTAAATTTTTGGAGGCCTTGTGAAAAGTCATTGCTTGTTGATTTTACATCCATGTATGGAAGAACCCCGGCAGGCATCTGCCAAAAAAAAGGGTCAATTTTTGGAGGGCTTGTGAAAAGCCATTGCTTGTTGCTTTTACATCCATGTATGGAAGAACCCCGGCAGGCATCTGCCAAAAAAAAGGGTCAATTTTTGGAGGGCTTGTGAAAAGCCATTGCTTGTTGCTTTTACATCCATCTATGGAAGAACCCCGGCAGGCATCTGCCAATAAAAAGAGTAAATTTTTGGAGGGCTTGTGAAAAGTCATTGCTTGTTGCTTTTACATCCATGTATGGAAGAACCCCGGCAGGCATCTGCCAATAAAAAGAGTAAATTTTTGGAGGGCTTGTGAAAAGCCATTGCTTGTTGCTTTTACATCCATGTATGGAAGAACCCCGGCAGGCATCTGCCAATAAAAAGGGTACATTTTTGGAGGGCTTGTGAAAAGTCATTGCTTGTTGCTTTTACATCCATCTATGGAAGAACCCCGGCAGGCATCTGCCAAAAAAAAGGGTCAATTTTTGGAGGGCTTGTGAAAAGCCATTGATTGTTGCTTTTACATCCATGTATGGAAGAACCCCGGCAGGCATCTGCCAAAAAAAGCGTAAATTTTTGGAGGGCTTGTGAAAAGTCATTGCTTGTTGCTTTTACATCCATCTATAGAAGAACCCCGGCAGGCATCTGCCAATAAAAAGAGTAAATTTTTGGAGGGCTTGTGAAAAGTCATTGCTTGTTGCTTTTACATCCATCTATGGAAGAACCCCGGCAGGCATCTGCCAATAAAAAGAGTAAATTTTTGGAGGGCTTGTGAAAAGCCATTGCTTGTTGCTTTTACATCCATGTATGGAAGAACCCCCGGCAGGTATCTGCCAATAAAAAGGGTCAATTTTTGGAGGGCTTGTGAAAAGCCATTGCTTGTTGCTTTTACATCCATCTATGGAAGAACCCCGGCAGGTATCTGCCAAAAAAAAGGGTCAATTTTTGGAGGGCTTGTGAAAAGCCATTGCTTGTTGCTTTTACATCCATGTATGGAAGAACCCCGGCAGGCATCTGCCAAAAAAAGCGTCAATTTTTGGAGGGCTTGTGAAAAGCCATTGCTTGTTGCTTTTACATCCATGTATGGAAGAACCCCGGCAGGCATCTGCCAAAAAAAAGAGTAAATTTTTGGAGGGCTTGTGAAAAGTCATTGCTTGTTGCTTTTACATCCATGTATGGAAGAACCCCGGCAGGCATCTGCCAAAAAAATCGTCAATTTTTGGAGGGCTTGTGAAAAGCCATTGTTTGTTGCTTTTACATCCATGTATGGAAGAACCCCGGCAGGCATCTGCCATAAAAAAGGGTCAACTTTTGGAGGGCTTGTGAAAAGCCATTGCTTGTTGCTTTTACATCCATGTATGGAAGAACCCCGGCAGGCATCTTCCAATAAAAAGGGTCAATTTTTGGAGGGCTTGTCAAAAGCCATTGCTTGTTGCTTTTACATCCATGTATGGAAGAACCCCGGCAGGCATCTGCCAAAAAAAAGCGTCAATTTTTGGAGAGCTTGTGAAAAGCCATTGCTTGTTGCTTTTACATCCATGTATGGAAGAACCCCGGCAGGTATCTGCCAATAAAAAGAGTAAATTTTTGGAGGGCTTGTGAAAAGTCATTGCTTGTTGCTTTTACATCCATCTATGGAAGAACCCCGGCAGGCATCTGCCAAAAAAAGCGTAAATTTTTGGAGGGCTTGTGAAAAGCCATTGCTTGTTGCTTTTACATCCATGTATGGAAGAACCCCGGCAGGCATCTGCCAAAAAAAAGGGTCAATTTTTGGAGGGCTTGTGAAAAGCCAATGCTTGTTGCTTTTACATCCATGTATGGAAGAACCCCGGCAGGCATCTGCCAAAAAAAAGGGTCAATTTTTGGAGGGCTTGTGAAAAGTCATTGCTTGTTGCTTTTACATCCATGTATGGAAGAACCCCGGCAGGCATCTGCCAAAAAAAAGGGTCAATTTTTGGAGGGCTTGTGAAAAGCCATTGATTGTTGCTTTTACATCCATGTATGGAAGAACCCCGGCAGGCATCTGCCAAAAAAAAGGGTCAATTTTTGGAGGGCTTGTGAAAAGCCATTGATTGTTGCTTTTACATCCATGTATGGAAGAACCCCGGCAGGCATCTGCCAAAAAAAGCGTAAATTTTTGGAGGGCTTGTGAAAAGTCATTGCTTTTTGCTTTTACATCCATCTATGGAAGAACCCCGGCAGGCATCTGCCAAAAAAAAGGGTCAATTTTTGGAGGGCTTGTGAAAAGCCATTGATTGTTGCTTTTACATCCATGAATGGAAGAACCCCGGCAGGCATCTGCCAAAAAAAGGGTCAATTTTTGGAGGGCTTGTAAAAAGTCATTGCTTGTTGAATTTACATCCATGTATGGAAGAACCCCGGCAGGCATCTGCCAATAAAAAGAGTAAATTTTTGGAGGGCTTGTGAAAAGTCATTGCTTGTTGCTTTTACATCCATGTATGGAAGAACCCCGGCAGGCATCTGCCAATAAAAAGAGTAAATTTTTGGAGGGCTTGTGAAAAGCCATTGCTTGTTGCTTTTACATCCATGTATGGAAGAACCCCGGCAGGCAACTGCCAATAAAAAGAGTACATTTTTGGAGGGCTTGTGAAAAGTCATTGCTTGTTGCTTTTACATCCATCTATGGAAGAACCCCGGCAGGCATCTGCCAAAAAAAAGGGTCAATTTTTGAAGGGCTTGTGAAAAACCATTGCTTGTTGCTTTTACATCCATGTATGGAAGAACCCCGGCAGGCATCTGCCAAAAAAAGCGTCAATTTTTGGAGGGCTTGTGAAAAGCCATTGCTTGTTGCTTTTACATCCATGTATGGAGGAACCCCGGCAGGCATCTGCCAATAAAAAGGGTCAATTTTTGGAGGGCTTGTGAAAAGCCATTGCTTGTTGCTTTTACATCCATGTATGGAAGAACCCCGGCAGGCATCTGCCAAAAAAAGCGTCAATTTTTGGAGGGCTTGTGAAAAGCCATTGCTTGTTGCTTTTACATCCATCTATGGAAGAACCCCGGCAGGTATCTGCCAAAAAAAAGCGTCAATTTTTGGAGGGCTTGTGAAAAGCCATTGCTTGTTGCTTTTACATCCATGTATGGAAGAACCCCGGCAGGTATCTGCCAATAAAAAGAGTAAATTTTTGGAGGGCTTGTGAAAAGTCATTGCTTGTTGCTTTTACATCCATCTATGGAAGAACCCCGGCAGGCATCTGCCAAAAAAAGCGTAAATTTTTGGAGGGCTTGTGAAAAGCCATTGCTTGTTGCTTTTACATCCATGTATGGAAGAACCCCGGCAGGCATCTGCCAAAAAAAAGGGTCAATTTTTGGAGGGCTTGTGAAAAGCCAATGCTTGTTGCTTTTACATCCATGTATGGAAGAACCCCGGCAGGCATCTGCCAAAAAAAAGGGTCAATTTTTGGAGGGCTTGTGAAAAGTCATTGCTTGTTGCTTTTACATCCATGTATGGAAGAACCCCGGCAGGCATCTGCCAAAAAAAAGGGTCAATTTTTGGAGGGCTTGTGAAAAGCCATTGATTGTTGCTTTTACATCCATGTATGGAAGAACCCCGGCAGGCATCTGCCAAAAAAAAGGGTCAATTTTTGGAGGGCTTGTGAAAAGCCATTGATTGTTGCTTTTACATCCATGTATGGAAGAACCCCGGCAGGCATCTGCCAAAAAAAGCGTAAATTTTTGGAGGGCTTGTGAAAAGTCATTGCTTTTTGCTTTTACATCCATCTATGGAAGAACCCCGGCAGGCATCTGCCAAAAAAAAGGGTCAATTTTTGGAGGGCTTGTGAAAAGCCATTGATTGTTGCTTTTACATCCATGAATGGAAGAACCCCGGCAGGCATCTGCCAAAAAAAGGGTCAATTTTTGGAGGGCTTGTAAAAAGTCATTGCTTGTTGAATTTACATCCATGTATGGAAGAACCCCGGCAGGCATCTGCCAATAAAAAGAGTAAATTTTTGGAGGGCTTGTGAAAAGTCATTGCTTGTTGCTTTTACATCCATGTATGGAAGAACCCCGGCAGGCATCTGCCAATAAAAAGAGTAAATTTTTGGAGGGCTTGTGAAAAGCCATTGCTTGTTGCTTTTACATCCATGTATGGAAGAACCCCGGCAGGCAACTGCCAATAAAAAGAGTACATTTTTGGAGGGCTTGTGAAAAGTCATTGCTTGTTGCTTTTACATCCATCTATGGAAGAACCCCGGCAGGCATCTGCCAAAAAAAAGGGTCAATTTTTGAAGGGCTTGTGAAAAACCATTGCTTGTTGCTTTTACATCCATGTATGGAAGAACCCCGGCAGGCATCTGCCAAAAAAAGCGTCAATTTTTGGAGGGCTTGTGAAAAGCCATTGCTTGTTGCTTTTACATCCATGTATGGAGGAACCCCGGCAGGCATCTGCCAATAAAAAGGGTCAATTTTTGGAGGGCTTGTGAAAAGCCATTGCTTGTTGCTTTTACATCCATGTATGGAAGAACCCCGGCAGGCATCTGCCAAAAAAAGCGTCAATTTTTGGAGGGCTTGTGAAAAGCCATTGCTTGTTGCTTTTACATCCATGTATGGAAGAACCCCGGCAGGCATCTGCCAAAAAAAAGGGTCAATTTTTGGAGGGCTTGTGAAAAGTCATTGCTTGTTGCTTTTACATCCATGTATGGAAGAACCGCGGCAGGCATCTGCCAAAAAAAAGGGTCAATTTTTGGAGGGCTTGTGAAAAGTCATTGCTTGTTGAATTTACATCAATGTATGGAAGAACCCCGGCAGACCTCTGCCAAAAAAAGCGTCAATTTTTGGAGGGCTTGTGAAAAGCCATTGCTTGTTGCATTTACATCCATGTATGGAAGAACCCCGGCAGGCATCTGCCAAAAAAAGCGTCAATTTTTGGAGGGCTTGTGAAAAGTCATTGCTTGTTGCTTTTACATCCATGTATGGAAGAACCCCGGCAGGCATCTGCCAATAAAAAGAGTAAATTTTTGGAGGCCTTGTGAAAAGTCATTGCTTGTTGATTTTACATCCATGTATGGAAGAACCCCGGCAGGCATCTGCCAAAAAAAAGGGTCAATTTTTGGAGGGCTTGTGAAAAGCCATTGCTTGTTGCTTTTACATCCATGTATGGAAGAACCCCGGCAGGCATCTGCCAAAAAAAAGGGTCAATTTTTGGAGGGCTTGTGAAAAGCCATTGCTTGTTGCTTTTACATCCATCTATGGAAGAACCCCGGCAGGCATCTGCCAATAAAAAGAGTAAATTTTTGGAGGGCTTGTGAAAAGTCATTGCTTGTTGCTTTTACATCCATGTATGGAAGAACCCCGGCAGGCATCTGCCAATAAAAAGAGTAAATTTTTGGAGGGCTTGTGAAAAGCCATTGCTTGTTGCTTTTACATCCATGTATGGAAGAACCCCGGCAGGCATCTGCCAATAAAAAGGGTACATTTTTGGAGGGCTTGTGAAAAGTCATTGCTTGTTGCTTTTACATCCATCTATGGAAGAACCCCGGCAGGCATCTGCCAAAAAAAAGGGTCAATTTTTGGAGGGCTTGTGAAAAGCCATTGATTGTTGCTTTTACATCCATGTATGGAAGAACCCCGGCAGGCATCTGCCAAAAAAAGCGTAAATTTTTGGAGGGCTTGTGAAAAGTCATTGCTTGTTGCTTTTACATCCATCTATAGAAGAACCCCGGCAGGCATCTGCCAATAAAAAGAGTAAATTTTTGGAGGGCTTGTGAAAAGTCATTGCTTGTTGCTTTTACATCCATCTATGGAAGAACCCCGGCAGGCATCTGCCAATAAAAAGAGTAAATTTTTGGAGGGCTTGTGAAAAGCCATTGCTTGTTGCTTTTACATCCATGTATGGAAGAACCCCCGGCAGGTATCTGCCAATAAAAAGGGTAAATTTTTGGAGGTCTTGTGAAAAGTCATTGCTTGTTGCTTTTACATCCATGTATGGAAGAACCCCGGCAGGCATCTGCCAAAAAAAAGGGTCAATTTTTGGAGGGCTTGTGAAAAGCCATTGCTTGTTGCTTTTACATCAATGTATGGAAGAACCCCGGCAGACCTCTGCCAAAAAAAGCGTCAATTTATGGAGGGCTTGTGAAAAGTCATTGCTTGTTGAATTTACATCCATGTATGGAAGAACCCCGGCAGGCATCTGCCAATAAAAAGAGTAAATTTTTGGAGGGCTTGTGAAAAGTCATTGCTTGTTGCTTTTACATCCATGTATGGAAGAACCCCGGCAGTTATCTGCCAATAAAAAGAGTAAATTTTTGGAGGGCTTGTGAAAAGCCATTGCTTGTTGCTTTTACATCCATGTATGGAAGAACCCCGGCAGGCATCTGCCAAAAAAAAGGGTCAATTTTTGGAGGGCTTGTGAAAAGCCATTGATTGCTGCTTTTACATCCATGTATGGAAGAACCCCGGCAGGCATCTGCCAAAAAAAAGGGTCAATTTTTGGAGGGCTTGTGAAAAGTCATTGCTTGTTGCTTTTACATCCATGTATGGAAGAACCCCGGCAGGCATCTGCCAATAAATGAGTAAATTTTTGGAGGGCTTGTGAAAAGCCATTGCTTGTTGCTTTTACATCCATGTATGGAAGAACCCCGGCAGGCATCTGCCAATAAAAATTGTAAATTTTTGGAGGGCTTGTGAAAAGTCATTGCTTGTTGCTTTTACATCCATCTATGGAAGAACCCCGGCAGGCATCTGCCAAAAAAATGGGTCAATTTTTGGAGGGCTTGTGAAAAGCCATTGATTGCTGCTTTTACATCCATGTATGGAAGAACCCCGGCAGGCATCTGCCAAAAAAAAGGGTCAATTTTTGGAGGGCTTGTGAAAAGCCATTGCTTGTTGCTTTTACATCAATGTATGGAAGAACCCCGGCAGACCTCTGCCAAAAAAAGCGTCAATTTTTGGAGGGCTTGTGAAAAGTCATTGCTTGTTGCTTTTACATCCATGTATGGAAGAACCCCGGCAGGCATCTGCCAAAAAAAAGGGTAAATTTTTGGAGGGCTTGTGAAAAGCCATTGCTTGTTGCTTTTACATCAATGTATGGAAGAACCCCGGCAGACATCTGCCAATAAAAAGGGTCAATTTTTGGAGGGCTTGTGAAAAGTCATTGCTTGTTGCTTTTACATCCATGTATGGAAGAACCCCGGCAGGCATCTGCCAAAAAAAGCGTCAATTTTTGGAGGGCTTGTGAAAAGTCATTGCTTGTTGCTTTTACATCCATGTATGGAAGAACCCCGGCAGGCATCTGCAAATAAAAAGAGTAAATTTTTGGAGGGCTTGTGAAAAGCCATTGCTTGTTGCTTTTACATCCATGTATGGAAGAACCCCGGCAGGCATCTGCCAAAAAAAGCGTAAATTTTTGGAGGGCTTGTGAAAAGTCATTGCTTGTTGCTTTTACATCCATCTATGGAAGAACCCCGGCAGGCATCTGCCAAAAAAAGCGTAAATTTTTGGAGGGCTTGTTAAAAGTCATTGCTTGTTGCTTTTACATCCATGTATGGAAGAACCCCGGCAGGCATCTGCCAAAAAAAAGGGTCAATTTTTGGAGGGCTTGTGAAAAGCCATTGATTGTTGCTTTTACATCCATGTATGGAAGAACCCCGGCAGGCATCTGCCAAAAAAAAGGGTCAATTTTTGGAGGGCTTGTGAAAAGCCATTGCTTGTTGCTTTTACATCAATGTATGGAAGAACCCCGGCAGACCTCTGCCAAAAAAAGCGTAAATTTTTGGAGGGCTTGTGAAAAGTCATTGCTTGTTGCTTTTACATCCATGTATGGAAGAACCCCGGCAGGCATCTGCCAATAAAAAGAGTACATTTTTGGAGGTCTTGTGAAAAGTCATTGCTTGTTGCTTTTACATCCATGTATGGAAGAACCCCGGCAGACCTCTGCCAAAAAAAGCGTAAATTTTTGGAGGGCTTGTGAAAAGTCATTGCTTGTTGCTTTTACATCCATGTATGGAAGAACCCCGGCAGGCATCTGCCAATAAAAAGAGTAAATTTTTGGAGGTCTTGTGAAAAGTCATTGCTTGTTGCTTTTACATCCATGTATGGAAGAACCCCGGCAGGCATCTGCCAAAAAAAAGTGTCAATTTTTGGAGGGCTTGTGTAAAGCCATTGCTTGTTGCTTTTACATCAATGTATGGAAGAACCCCGGCAGACCTCTGCCAAAAAAAGCGTCAATTTTTGGAGGGCTTGTGAAAAGTCATTGCTTGTTGAATTTACATCCATGTATGGAAGAACCCCGGCAGGCATCTGCCAATAAAAAGAGTAAATTTTTGGAGGGCTTGTGAAAAGTCATTGCTTGTTGCTTTTACATCCATGTATGGAAGAACCCCGGCAGGCATCTGCCAATAAAAAGAGTAAATTTTTGGAGGGCTTGTGAAAAGCCATTGCTTGTTGCTTTTACATCCATGTATGGAAGAACCCCGGCAGGCAACTGCCAATAAAAAGAGTAAATTTTTGGAGGGCTTGTGAAAAGCCATTGCTTGTTGCTTTTACATCCATGTATGGAAGAACCCCGGCAGGCATCTGCCAATAAAAATTGTAAATTTTTGGAGGGCTTGTGAAAAGTCATTGCTTGTTGCTTTTACATCCATCTATGGAAGAACCCCGGCAGGCATCTGCCAAAAAAAAGGGTCAATTTTTGGAGGGCTTGTGAAAAGCCATTGATTGTTGCTTTTACATCCATGTATGGAAGAACCCCGGCAGGCATCTGCCAAAAAAAGCGTACATTTTTGGAGGGCTTGTGAAAAGTCATTGCTTGTTGGTTTTACATCCATGTATGGAAGAACCCCGGCAGGCATCTGCCAATAAAAAGAGTAAATTTTTGGAGGGCTTGTGAAAAGTCATTGCTTGTTGCTTTTACATCCATGTATGGAAGAACCCCGGCAGGCATCTGCCAAAAAAAAGGGTCAATTTTTGGAGGGCTTGTGAAAAGTCATTGCTTGTTGCTTTTACATCCATCTATGGAAGAACCCCGGCAGGCATCTGCCAAAAAAAAGGGTCAATTTTTGGAGGGCTTGTGAAAAGCCATTGCTTGTTGCTTTTACATCCATGTATGGAAGAACCCCGGCAGGCATCTGCCAAAAAAAGCGTCAATTTTTGGAGGGCTTGTGAAATGCCATTGCTTGTTGCTTTTACATCCATGTATGGAAGAACCCCGGCAGGCATCTGCCAATAAAAAGGGTCAATTTTTGGAGGGCTTGTGAAAAGCCATTGCTTGTTGCTTTTACATCCATCTATGGAAGAACCCCGGCAGGCATCTGCCAAAAAAAAGGGTCAATTTTTGGAGGGCTTGTGAAAAGCCATTGCTTGTTGCTTTTACATCCATGTATGGAAGAACCCCGGCAGGCATCTGCCAAAAAAAGCGTCAATTTTTGGAGGGCTTGTGAAATGCCATTGCTTGTTGCTTTTACATCCATGTATGGAAGAACCCCGGCAGGCATCTGCCAATAAAAAGGGTCAATTTTTGGAGGGCTTGTGAAAAGCCATTGCTTGTTGCTTTTACATCCATGTATGGAAGAACCCCGGCAGGCATCTACCAAAAAAAAGGGTCAATTTTTGGAGGACTTGTGAAAAGTCATTGCTTGTTGCTTTTACATCCATGTATGGAAGAACCCCGGCAGGCATCTGCCAAAAAAAGCGTAAATTTTTGGAGGGCTTGTGAAAAGTCATTGCTTGTTGCTTTTACATCCATCTATGGAAGAACCCCGGCAGGCATCTGCCAAAAAAAGTGTCAATTTTTGGAGGGCTTGTGAAAAGCCATTGCTTGTTGCTTTTACATCCATGTATGGAAGAACCCCGGCAGGCATCTGCCAAAAAAAAGGGTCAATTTTTGGAGGGCTTGTGAAAAGCCATTGCTTGTTGCTTTTACATCCATCTATGGAAGAACCCCGGCAGGCATCTGCCAAAAAAAGGGTCAATTTTTGGAGGGCTTGTGAAAAGTCATTGCTTGTTGCTTTTACATCCATGTATGGAAGAACCCCGGCAGGCATCTGCCAATAAAAAGGGTCAATTTTTGGAGGGCTTGTGAAAAGTCATTGCTTGTTGCTTTTACATCCATGTATGGAAGAACCCCGGCAGGCATCTGCCAAAAAAAAGGGTCAATTTTTGGAGGGCTTGTGAAAAGTCATTGCTTGTTGCTTTTACATCCATCTATGGAAGAACCCCGGCAGGCATCTGCCAAAAAAAAGGGTCAATTTTTGGAGGGCTTGTGAAAAGCCATTGATTGTTGCTTTTACATCCATGTATGGAAGAACCCCGGCAGGCATCTGCCAAAAAAAAGGGTCAATTTTTGGAGGGCTTGTGAAAAGCCATTGCTTGTTGCTTTTACATCCATCTATGGAAGAACCCCGGCAGGTATCTGCCAAAAAAAGGGTCAATTTTTGGAGGGCTTGTGAAAAGCCATTGCTTGTTGCTTTTACATCCATGTATGGAAGAACCCCGGCAGGCATCTGTCAATAAAAAGAGTAAATTTTTGGAGGGCTTGTTAAAAGCCATTGCTTGTTGCTTTTACATCCATGTATGGAAGAACCCCGGCAGGCATCTGCCAATAAAAAGAGTAAATTTTTGGAGGGCTTTTGAAAAGTCATTGCTTGTTGCTTTTACATCCATCTATGGAAGAACCCCGGCAGGCATCTGCCAAAAAAAGGGTCAATTTTTGGAGGGCTTGGGAAAAGTCATTGCTTGT
The DNA here is from genome assembly GCF_050947455.1 of Rhinoderma darwinii. Taxonomy (NCBI): domain Eukaryota; kingdom Metazoa; phylum Chordata; class Amphibia; order Anura; family Rhinodermatidae; genus Rhinoderma; species Rhinoderma darwinii. The sequence goes on along the minus strand of NW_027464015.1, from coordinate 169,347 downwards.
TGCTTTTACATCCATGTATGGAAGAATCCCGGCAGGCATCTGCCAAAAAAAAGGGTCAATTTTTGGAGGGCTTGTGAAAAGCCATTGCTTGTTGCTTTTACATCCATGTATGGAAGAACCCCGGCAGGCATCTGCCAATAAAAAGAGTAAATTTTTGGAGGGCTTGTGAAAAGCCATTGCTTGTTGCTTTTACATCCATGTATGGAAGAACCCCGGCAGGCATCTGCCAAAAAAAGCGTCAATTTTTGTAGGGCTTGTGAAAAGCCATTGCTTGTTGCTTTTACATCCATGTATGGAAGAACCCCGGCAGGTATCTGCCAATAAAAAGAGTAAATTTTTGGAGGGCTTGTGAAAAGCCATTGCTTGTTGCTTTTACATCCATGTATGGAAGAACCCCGGCAGGCATCTTCCAAAAAAAGCGTACATTTTTGGAGGGCTTGTGAAAAGCCATTGCTTGTTGCTTTTACATCCATCTATGGAAGAACCCCGGCAGGCATCTGCCAAAAAAAGGGTCAATTTTTGGACGGCTTGTGAAAAGCCATTGCTTGTTGCTTTTACATCCATGTATGGAAGAACCCCGGCAGGCATCTGCCAATAAAAAGAGTACATTTTTGGAGGGCTTGTGAAAAGCCATTGCTTGTTGCTTTTACATCCATGTATGGAAGAACCCCGGCAGGAATCTGCCAAAAAAAAGAGTAAATTTTTGGAGGGCTTGTGAAAAGCCATTGCTTGTTGCTTTTACATCCATGTATGGAAGAACCCCGGCAGGCATCTGCCAAAAAAAGCGTCAATTTTTGGAGGGCTTGTGAAAAGTCATCAATTTTTCGTTTCCCACTATATTACATGGTACAATAAATAGTGCCATGAAAATCTACAAAAAAAAAAATTGCCTTTATACGGCTATATCGGTGGAAAAATTTAAAAGCTATGGCTTTTGGAATGGGTGGAGGAGAGTACTAAAGTGAAAATCCGAAAAACGGCTGCGGCTGGTAGGGGTTGATTCATGAAGCTGGTGGGCTTCATACATAAGAATATAATGTTTGGTGGCAGCCATTGGATGATGAGGACGTAAGACATTTGTACGTCCCTTAAGCACTTCTTCATCGTCAGTGAAGTCGCTCCCTGTCTTTACAGTTTAACAAATGGGCCAGCAATGGTCTTAGGAGTGACCCGGATGAAGGGGCCAAGCTGGAACATGTAGAAATAAAGAAAAATGAGTAAGCAGGCTCACCACACTTCCTTGTCGGTGCTTGTAGTTAAAATCCAACCAACCAATCCTGAATGCTAAATGGTAACTTTCTGAGAATCCATATGATATGATCAGCGATTCATTACTAAACATCGTTATATCTATATTCTAATGCAGAACATAAGATTTCATAGATATTTAGTAAGTCACTTTTCTAAACCTTTAGGAAATCTCGTTTCCAGCTGCATTATCCAGAACTAGAGATGAGCGAACCGGGACAACCGAACCCGGTTTCGGTCCGAACTTCCGAAAAAGTTCGGTTCGCAGCGAATCCGAACTTCACCGGGTTCGGCCGAACCCGTTTTGACCGAACCCGGCTACATTTTGGCGCCTGCCACATGTTACATCTAAAATGGAGGATTTCACAAGATCACCTGACATCAGGCTACCCCATAATGCCTTGCAAACGGCTCTCCCAGCCAATCGGGAGGCAGCATAGGGGCGGGCTCAAGCCTGCAATAAAAGTCTATGCACGGAGCTCAGCGGCCATTTTACAGACAGGAGCTGTAGGGATAGCATCTCTGTGCAGTAAGGGAAAGCTTTAGGAATCTAAAAGGCAGGAATCCAGAAATTGAAGGGGCTCATCCACTACTCACTACTCAGCCAGTGTGTGAATACGCTTTTATAAGGGGCTCATCCCCGTTGCATCCAACTTGCAATACAGGCAGCCTTTGTAGTAGTGGTAGTAGTAGTACTACAAGGCCCAGCATTCCCTGAGTGCACTGCACCGTGGCTGATAGAAATTCTCATTCATTGCCATTTGCCAAGCCAGTGTGTGAATACGCTTTTAGAAGGGGCTCATCCCCGGCCGTTAACATAAATAACAATCCAACTTGCGATACAGGCAGCCTAGTAGTACTACAACGCCCAGCATTCCCTGAGTGCACCGCGGCGTGGCTGATAGAAATTCTCATTCATTGCCATTTGCCAAGCCAGTGTCAGTGTGTGAATACGCTTTTAGAAGGGGCTCTGAAATGTCTGGGAAAAAAAAGGTTGTGAAAGGACGGGGTAGAGGAAAAAACACCCATGCCGTCTCCTCTTCCAGTTCAAATGTTGGATCTGTTGGTGCCAGACCCAGTACCAGCATTTGTGGCACAAGACATGTGCCCAGTTCCACTAGTAGCAGCAGCCATGTGCCTGCTGGTAGTAGTATCACCAAGCCAGACTTGTCCATCTCCTCCGGTGGGCGGGTTACTTTAGACAATACGGCCATTGTGGACTGGTTGGCTGACTGGCGGTCATCTCAGCAGGAAGACTCTGACGATCTGGCTTCAAGCCAGGTTTCGTTGGATTCCAGATCCTCTACAGTTCCTTGGCACGGTGACAGTAGTAATATAGGTATTTCTAGCGTTTCCATTCCATCATCTATGTCTTCGCTCCCCCTTCCTAGCGGGAAGCCATCTTTCCTGAGAGTCCTAAGAGACATCTCCTCGGGTGCGAAGGAAGATACTGAACAACATAGTGATGATGATGATTTGTTTTCCGCGAGTCAGCCAACGGAGTGTGTTGCGGCGGTGGTGGAGGTGGAAGCGGTGTCCGAGACGCATAGCTGCGGTAGTGGGGGTGTTGGTGGTGGTAGCTGTAGTAGCAGACGCAGTAATGAGGGGGGGCATGGAACCCGCCATGATGTCACATCACATTCACAACACAGTGACAGAAGTGGCGGGGATGATGAGGAAGGCAATGATGATGATGATGTTTTAGACAGGACGTGGGAACCAGGTGACGAGCTGATGATGGCGTCAGAGAAGGAGGGTAGTAGTGGCGGCACTGGACGTGATAAACAGCCAAGCCGAGGTAGGGGCAGAAGTCAATCTGCAAAACGTTGCAGCGGTAGGGTCAGCTCAGGAGCCGGTGACGGCGACACAGATGCTGGTGTAGGCTCCTGAAAAAAGCCTGCCAGACAAGGGGCAAGCTCGGGTGGTTGTTGTGGTGGTGGTGGTGGTGGTGGACGTGGTACTACCTCTTTACGGTACTCTGCCGTGTGGCAATTTTTCTGTACCTTCCCGGAGGACGAAAACATGGCACAGTGCCGTATCTGCAAGCAGAAAGTAAGGCGTGGGCAGGGCAGCAATGTAGGAACTACCGCTCTACGTAAACACATGGAGCGGCATCACAAGGCCATGTGGGACAATCGACATGCCCCACCATCATCATGTACATCTAATGAAGACCCCTCTTCCGCTGCTGCTGCTGCTTCGAGTCCCTGTCATCTAAGTAGTAGCCAGGCCTTATCCACCATGTCGTTGTCATCATCATCATCACTGGCATCTAGTGCTCCTCCTACGTCCCGTCAGTTATCCATTACGGAATCGTTGTCCAATAAGCAACAATATATACCCAGTCATCCACTTGTCGTGCGGTTTAATTCACACCTGGCTAAGTTGTTGGTGGTGCAGTCGCTGCCGTACCACCTGGTCAACTCCGCCGGCTTCAAGCAATTGATGGCGTGCGCTCAGCCTAGGTGGCGAATACCTAGCCGACATTACTTCTCCAAAACAGCTGTCCCTGCCTTGCACAAGCATGTGGAGGAAAAGGTGTGCCAGTCCTTGCAATTATCCGTGTGCAGCAGGGTACATGCCACCGTCGACACGTGGAGCAGCAACTATGGGCAGGGACAGTACATGTCTTTCACGGCCCACTGGGTCAATATTTTGCAGTCCGATGCACCACCGCAGCAATGCCAGGCATTACCACCTCCACGCTTGTATCTTTCTGGTACAACTCCGGACACCAGGCGCCTACCATCCTCCTCCTCCTCCTCCTTGCCTTCCTCCTTGGAGGTCTTCCCGTCCCCGACAGGACACAGCGTATCTTCCACTCCTCCTCCCTCCTCTTTTCATAGGTGCAAGGTGAAGCGCCACAACGCTGTCTTACACCTGCTGAGCCTGGGCGAGAAAAGCCACACAGGGCAGGAGCTGCTGCTGTGCATCAAGGAGGAAATCGCACGCTGGCTGTCTCCTCTGAAACTCACACTGGGCAATGTTCTCTCTGATAACGGGAAGAACGTTGTGGCTGCACTGCGTCTAGGTCACCTGACACACGCTCCTTGCATGGCACATGTGATCAATCTGGTCATAACACGCTTCTTAAAGTCATATGTTGGTTTGAAGGGTGTGCTGGCCATGTCCAGGAGGGTTTGCGTTCGCTTTAGACGTTCGTATACATTTAAGCACACCCTCCTGGACTTGCAGCGTCAAAACAATCTCCCAGAACACAGCCTGATTTGCGACGTTCCAACACGCTGGAATTCCACCATGCACATGTTGGACCGTCTGTACGAACAGCGGAAAGCCGTGAATGATTTCCTGATGCAGCAGACGGGCAGCGTTAGGAGCCAGTGTAATTTCGAACTCAGGCACTGGCAGCTGGTTAGAGACGCATGTCGCGTTTTGAGGCCCTTTGAAGAGGCCACACGATTTGTGAGCCGTGACGCTAGCGAAATGAACGATGTTATGCCGCTGATATTCATTATGGAGCAAACGCTCACAGCGATGATTCAGCAAAGGATGGAGGAAGGATCACATCTGGCTATGGATGTTGAGGAGGAGGAGGAGGAGAAGGGCTTTGTCCTGTGACTGTCCAGTCTCTTTTTTTAATGTGCTGCTACTACTACTACCACCACCCTTGCTGTCTGTGTTGGCTACCTCTACTACCACCAATACACCTCCACTGCCACCCGTCTGCTACAAGCAGGCCTGAGGCCTGCCCCACCACAGGGCTTTGTCCTGTGACCAGGGCCGCCATCAGGAATTTCAGGGCCCCCTACAGCTAAATTTTCTGGGCCCCCCTACCGTGGCACCGCCTGTTAACGGTACTCCGTCCAGCACTATATTATGGTACCCAGGGCCGCCATCAGGGGGGGTATTATGGGTACTGATGTGAGAGGCCCGGCCAAACCTAATTGAAAGGGGGGCCCGGCAACTGCCGCGACTTTACTTTGGTAGAAAAAAAAACAGGCCCCTGCAATGGGGCTTGTTTTTTTCACCAAAAGAATGTCGTGAGCTGCGGGCCCCCCTTTCAATTAGATTTGGCCGTGCCTCTCACATCAGTACCCATAATACCCCCCCTGATGGCGGCCCTAGGTAGCATTGGGGTCGTCAAACACTGCCGCCCGTGCGACCGATCGCGCACACCCGCAAACTCCCGCGCATTCCCACCCGCCTGGAACTGCGCACCGAATTTTGAGGCAGATTTTGACCTGCTCACACTATCTTGCCGCGTTTTTTGCCCGCGGCGATTGATGATAGACAAAAAACGCAGCGAAAAATGCATTTTCTGCCTCCCATTGATTTCGATGGGAGGTCAGAGGCAGAACCGCGGCAAGAAAGGATGTGCTGATTTTTCTTTTTTCCGCGACTGGCTCCCATTGATTTCAGATTAAATCAATGGGAGGCGGTTTTGGAAGTTTTTTTGGTGCTGATTCTGACGCAGTGTCCGAGTCAATATCAAGGCCCAAAAACTCTGTGAACTGGGCCTTATTGTTAGGGCTTATTCAGACGAACGTGTAATACATCCGTGCAACGTGCATGATTTTCACGCGCCTCGCACGGACCTATATTACTCTATGGGGCCGTTCAGACTGTCAGTGATTTTCACGCAGCGTGTGTCCGTGTGTCCGCTGCGTAAAACTCACGACATGTCCTATATTTGTGCATTGTTCGCGCATCACGCACCCATTGACGTCAATGGGTGCGTGAAAATCACGCCCAGCGCTTCCGCAGCAGTATAAACTATGAATGAAAACAGAAAAGCACCGCGTGCTACAAACATACAAACAGAGTGTCATAATGATGGCGGCTGCGCGAAAATCACGCAGCCACGCATCATACGCTGCTGCCACACGGAACTGTTATGGACCTTTTGCATGCGCACGCAAAAACACACGCTTGTGTAAATCCGGCCTTAGGGTAGGAACGCACTAGGCATGAACACTGCAGATTTTATGCAACACATTTTATTGTGGATAATCCGCAGCGTATTACAGTCGCAGCCGAGTGGATGAGATTAGAACAAATCTCATCCACACGCTGCAAAAATAATGGACCTGCAGTGTGGCTTTTGGCTTTTTAAGCTGCAGCGTGTCAATGTATTCTGTGGAATTGCAGCTCCTCTGTTGTGGAAATGCTGCGGTTCTGCCGCAAAAATCACACATGAGAAAAAAAAAAAAGGCACTTTTTTAAATTTATAAAAAAGTTTAGACTTGCCCCGGCCGTAGTCCTGGTGACGCGATCCTCTATTCCGGGCTGCGCTAATAATAGAGGATCGCGTCACTTGGACTACGGCCGGGGCAAGTCTAAACTTTTTTATAAATGTAAAAAGTACCTTTTTTTTCTCATTTGTGATTTTTGCGGCAGAACCGCAGCATTTCCGCAACAGAGGAGCAGCGATTCCACAGAATAAATTGACATGCTGCGGTTTAAAAAGCCAAAAGCCACACTGCAGGTCCATTATTTTTGCAGCGTGTGAATGAGATTTGTTCAAATCTCATCCACTCGGCTGCGACTGTAATACGGTGCGGATTATCCACAATAAAATGTGTTGCATAAAATCCGCAGCGTTCATGCCTAGTGTGTTCCTACCCTAAGGCCGGATTTACACGAGCGTGTGCTTTTTGCGTGCGCAAAAACGTGGCGTTCTGCGCATGCAAAAGGTCCATAACAGCTCCGTGTGGCAGCAGCGTATGATGCGTGGCTGCGTGATTTTCGCGCAGCCGCCGTCATTATGACACTCTGTATGTTTGTAGCACGTGGTGCTTTTCTGTTTTCATTCATAGTTTATACTGCTGCGGAAGTGCTGGGCGGGATTTTCACGCACCCATTGACTTCAATGGGTGCGTGATGCGCGAACAATGCACAAATATAGGACATGTCGTGAGTTTTACGCAGCGGACACACGGACACACGCTGCATGAAACTCACTGACAGTCTGCACGGCCCCATAGAGTAACATAGGTCCGTGCGAGGCGCGTGAAAATCACGCGCGTTGCACGGATGTATTACACGTTCGTCTGAATAAGCCCTAACAATAAGGCCCAGTTCACAGAGTTTTTGGGCCTTGATATTGACTCGGACACTGCGTCAGAATCAGCACCAAAAAACTTCCAAAACCACCTCCCATTGATTTAATCTGAAATCAATGAGAGTAAGTCGCGGAAAAAAGAAAAAGCAGCACGTCCTTTCTTGCCGCGGTTCCGCCTCTGACCTCCCATCGAAATCAATGGGAGGCAGAAAATGCATTTTTACCTGCGTTTTTTGTCTGCTGTCCTCAATCGCCGCGGGCAAAAAACGCAGCAAAAAACGCTGCAAGATAGTGTGGGCAGGTCAAAATCTGCCTCCAAATCTGCCTCAAAATTCTTTAAGGAATATTGAGGCAGATTTTTTCGGCCTGCAAAATACTCTGTGTGAACAGGGCCATACTTAAACAGCACTTTGACACACTTTACTCACCATGTCAGATGAGCTGCTCCCACTCCAGTCCTCTTCAGGCGATGTCTTCGGTCCAGACGTCGTCCTTCACCTCCAGGCTCCAGAAAATGACGGGGATCGTAGAACTGCCGCCGCGCAAGAACTAGACTCCTCCCCCTCTCCTTACGCAGCTACGCTCTGGAGGAGGAGGCGGAGTCGGACGAGGAGGCGGAGTCAGAGGAGGACGAGGAGGCGGAGTCAGAGGCGGAGTCGGACGAGGAGGCGGAGGAGGACAAGGAGGACGAGGAGGCGGAGGAGGACAAGGAGGAGGCGGAGTCGGAGGCGGGCCAGCAGGTAAGTAACCGTGCGCCGCTGTCCCTGTGTGGCTGTCCTTCCCCGTCGATGTACTTGTGTTGCTCCCTCTCGGCGGCGCGCCTGGTCGTTCGCACGTTGGCGCGCGCTTGCGATCGTGCGCGCTTGCAGTCGTGCGCGCTCGTACGCGCGCAAGCGGTGGTGTTTCGCGGCGCGGCGGCGGTGATGAGAGGGGGGCCCGCAGCAGCTCACGACATTGTTTTGGTGTAAAGAACAGGCCCCATTGCAGGGGCTTGTTTTTTTCTACCAAAAGCAAGTCGCGGCAGTTGCCGGGCCCCCCTTTCAATTAAGTTTGGCCGGGCCCCCTACAGTACTACCCCTAATACCCCCCTGATGGCGGCCCTGCCTGTGACTGTCGTCCAGTGTCTTTTAATGTGCTGCTACTACTCACCCTTGTCAATAAAAAGGGTACATTTTTGGAGGGCTTGTGAAAAGCCATTGCTTGTTGCTTTAATGGTTTTACATCCATGTATGGAAGAACCCCGGTAGGCATCTGCCAAAAAAAAGGGTCAATTTTTGGAGGGCTTGTGAAAAGTCATTGCTTGTTGCTTTTACATCCATCTATGGAAGAACCCCGGCAGGCATCTGCCAAAAAAAGCGTCAATTTTTGGAGGGCTTGTGAAAAGCCATTGCTTGTTGCTTTTACATCCATGTATGGAAGAACCCCGGCAGGTATCTGCCAATAAAAAGCGTCAATTTTTGGAGGGCTTGTCAAAAGCCATTGCTTGTTGCTTTTACATCCATGTATGGAAGAACCCCGGCAGGCATCTGCCAATAAAAAGGGTCAATTTTTGGAGGGCTTGTGAAAAGCCATTGCTTGTTGCTTTTACATCCATGTATGGAAGAACCCCGGCAGGCATCTGCCAAAAAAAGCGTAAATTTTTGGAGGGCTTGTGAAAAGCCATTGCTTGTTGCTTTTACATCCATGTATGGAAGAACCCCGGCAGGCATCTGCCAATAAAAAGGGTCAATTTTTGGAGGGCTTGTGAAAAGCCATTGCTTGTTGCTTTTACATCCATGTATGGAAGAACCCCGACAGGCATCTGCCAAAAAAAAGGGTTAATTTTTGGAGGGCTTGTGAAAAGTCATTGCTTGTTGCTTTTACATCCATCTATGGAAGAACCCCGGCAGGCATCTGCCAAAAAAAGCGTACATTTTTGGAGGGCTTGTGAAAAGCCATTGCTTGTTGCTTTTACATCCATGTATGGAAGAACCCCGGCAGGCATCTGCCAATAAAAAGGGTCAATTTTTGGAAGGCTTGTCAAAAGCCATTGCTTGTTGCTTTTACATCCACGTATGGAAGAACCCCGGCAGGCATCTGCCAATAAAAAGGGTAAATTTTTGGAGGGCTTGTGAAAAGCCATTGCTTGTTGCTTTTACATCCATGTATGGAAGAACCCCGGCAGGCATCTGCCAATAAAAAGAGTACATTTTTGGAGGGCTTGTGAAAAGCCATTGCTTGTTGCTTTTACATCCATGTATGGAAGAACCCCGGCAGGCATCTGCCAAAAAAAGCGTACATTTTTGGAGGGCTTGTGAAAAGCCATTGCTTGTTGCTTTTACATCCATGTATGGAAGAACCCCGGCAGGCATCTGCCAATAAAAAGGGTCAATTTTTGGAAGGCTTGTCAAAAGCCATTGCTTGTTGCTTTTACATCCACGTATGGAAGAACCCCGGCAGGCATCTGCCAATAAAAAGGGTAAATTTTTGGAGGGCTTGTGAAAAGCCATTGCTTGTTGCTTTTACATCCATGTATGGAAGAACCCCGGCAGGCATCTGCCAAAAAAAGCGTACATTTTTGGAGGGCTTGTGAAAAGTCATTGCTTGTTGCTTTTACATCCATGTATGGAAGAACCCCGGCAGGCATCCGCCAAAAAAAGCGTCAATTTTTGGAGGGCTTGTGAAAAGCCATTGCTTGTTGCTTTTACATCCATGTATGGAAGAACCCCGGCAGGCATCTGCCAAAAAAAGCGTCAATTTTTGGAGGGCTTGTGAAAAGCCATTGCTTGTTGCTTTTACATCCATGTATGGAAGAACCCCGGCAGGCATCTGCCAATAAAAAGGGTCAATTTTTGGAGGGCTTGTGAAAAGCCATTGCTTGTTGCTTTTACATCCATGTATGGAAGAACCCCGGCAGGCATCTGCCAATAAAAAGAGTAAATTTTTGGAGGGCTTGTGAAAAGCCATTGCTTGTTGCTTTTACATCGATTTATGGAAGAACTCCGGCAGGCATCTGCCAAAAAAAGCGTCAATTTTTGGAGGGCTTGTGAAAAGCCATTGCTTGTTGCTTTTACATCCATGTATGGAAGAACCCCGGCAGGCATCTGCCAATAAAAAGGGTCAATTTTTGGAGGGCTTGTGAAAAGCCATTGCTTGTTGCTTTTACATCCATGTATGGAAGAACCCCGGCAGGCATCTGCCAAAAAAAAGGGTCAATTTTTGGAGGGCTTGTGAAAAGCCATTGCTTGTTGCTTTTACATCCATGTATGGAAGAACCCCGGCAGGTATCTGCCAAAAAAAAGGGTTAATTTTTGGAGGGCTTGTGAAAAGTCATTGCTTGTTGCTTTTACATCCATCTATGGAAGAACCCCGGCAGGCATCTGCCAAAAAAAAGAGTACATTTTTGGAGGGCTTGTGAAAAGCCATTGCTTGTTGCTTTTACATCCATGTATGGAAGAACCCCGGCAGGCATCTGCCAATAAAAAGGGTCAATTTTTGGAAGGCTTGTCAAAAGCCATTGCTTGTTGCTTTTACATCCATGTATGGAAGAACCCCGGCAGGCATCTGCCAATAAAAAGGGTCAATTTTTGGAGGGCTTGTGAAAAGCCATTGCTTGTTGCTTTTACATCCATGTATGGAAGAACCCCGGCAGGCATCTGCCAATAAAAAGAGTAAATTTTTGGAGGGCTTGTGAAAAGCCATTGCTTGTTGCTTTTACATCCATGTATGGAAGAACCCCGGCAGGCATCTGCCAAAAAAAGGGGTTAATTTTTGGAGGGCTTGTGAAAAGTCATTGCTTGTTGCTTTTACATCCATCTATGGAAGAACCCCGGCAGGCATCTGCCAAAAAAAGCGTACATTTTTGGAGGGCTTGTGAAAAGCCATTGCTTGTTGCTTTTACATCCATGTATGGAAGAACCCCGGCAGGCATCTGCCAAAAAAAGCGTACATTTTTGGAGGGCTTGTGAAAAGCCATTGCTTGTTGCTTTTACATCAATGTATGGAAGAACCCCGTCAGGCATCTGCCAATAAAAAGGGTCAATTTTTGGAAGGCTTGTCAAAAGCCATTGCTTGTTGCTTTTACATCCACGTATGGAAGAACCCCGGCAGGCATCTGCCAATAAAAAGGGTAAATTTTTGGAGGGCTTGTGAAAAGCCATTGCTTGTTGCTTTTACATCCATGTATGGAAGAACCCCGGCAGGCATCTGCCAATAAAAAGAGTACATTTTTGGAGGGCTTGTGAAAAGCCATTGCTTGTTGCTTTTACATCCATGTATGGAAGAACCCCGGCAGGCATCTGCCAATAAAAAGGGTCAATTTTTGGAAGGCTTGTCAAAAGCCATTGCTTGTTGCTTTTACATCCACGTATGGAAGAACCCCGGCAGGCATCTGCCAATAAAAAGGGTAAATTTTTGGAGGGCTTGTGAAAAGTCATTGCTTGTTGCTTTTACATCCATGTGTGGAAGAACCCCGGCAGGCATCTGCCAAAAAAAGCGTACATTTTTGGAGGGCTTGTGAAAAGTCATTGCTTGTTGCTTTTACATCCATGTATGGAAGAACCCCGGCAGGCATCCGCCAAAAAAAGCGTCAATTTTTGGAGGGCTTGTGAAAAGCCATTGCTTGTTGCTTTTACATCCATGTATGGAAGAACCCCGGCAGGCATCTGCCAATAAAAAGGGTCAATTTTTGGAGGGCTTGTGAAAAGCCATTGCTTGTTGCTTTTACATCCATGTATGGAAGAACCCCGGCAGGCATCTGCCAATAAAAAGAGTAAATTTTTGGAGGGCTTGTGAAAAGCCATTGCTTGTTGCTTTTACATCGATTTATGGAAGAACTCCGGCAGGCATCTGCCAAAAAAAGCGTCAATTTTTGGAGGGCTTGTGAAAAGCCATTGCTTGTTGCTTTTACATGCATGTATGGAAGAACCCCGGCAGGCATCTGCCAATAAAAAGGGTCAATTTTTGGAGGGCTTGTGAAAAGCCATTGCTTGTTGCTTTTACATCCATGTATGGAAGAACCCCGGCAGGCATCTGCCAATAAAAAAGGTCAATTTTTGGAGGGCTTGTCAAAAGCCATTGCTTGTTGCTTTTACATCCATGTATGGAAGAACCCCGGCAGGCATCTGCCAAAAAAAAGGGTCAATTTTTGGAGGGCTTGTGAAAAGCCATTGCTTGTTGCTTTTACATCCATGTATGGAAGAACCCCGGCAGGCATCTGCCAATAAAAAGGGTCAATTTTTGGAGGGCTTGTGAAAAGCCATTGCTTGTTGCTTTTACATCCATGTATGGAAGAACCCCGGCAGGCAACTGCCAAAAAAAAGGGTTAATTTTTGGAGGGCTTGTGAAAAGTCATTGCTTGTTGCTTTTACATCCATCTATGGAAGAACCCCGGCAGGCATCTGCCAAAAAAAAGAGTACATTTTTGGAGGGCTTGTGAAAAGCCATTGCTTGTTGCTTTTACATCGATTTATGGAAGAACTCCGGCAGGCATCTGCCAAAAAAAGCGTCAATTTTTGGAGGGCTTGTGAAAAGTCATTGCTTGTTGCTTTTACATCCATGTATGGAAGAACCCCGGCAGGCATCTGCCAATAAAAAGGGTAAATTTTTGGAAGGCTTGTCAAAAGCCATTGCTTGTTGTTTTTACATCCACGTATGGAAGAACCCCGGCAGGCATCTGCCAATAAAAAGGGTCAATTTTTGGAGGGCTTGTGAAAAGCCATTGCTTGTTGCTTTTACATCCATGTATGGAAGAACCCCGGCAGGCATCTGCCAATAAAAAGAGTACATTTTTGGAGGGCTTGTGAAAAGCCATTGCTTGTTGCTTTTACATCCATGTATGGAAGAACCCCGGCAGGCATCCGCCAAAAAAAAGGGTCAATTTTTGGAGGGCTTGTGAAAAGTCATTGCTTGTTGCTTTTACATCCTTGTATGGAAGAACCCCGGCAGGCATCTGCCAATAAAAAGGGTCAATTTTTGGAGGGCTTGTGAAAAGCCATTGCTTGTTGCTTTTACATCCATGTATGGAAGAACCCCGGCAGGCATCTGCCAAAAAAAGCGTAAATTTTTGGAGGGCTTGTGAAAAGCCATTGCTTGTTGCTTTTACATCCATGTATGGAAGAACCCCGGCAGGCATCTGCCAAAAAAAAGGGTCAATTTTTGGAGGGCTTGTGAAAAGTCATTGCTTGTTGCTTTTACATCCTTGTATGGAAGAACCCCGGCAGGCATCTGCCAATAAAAAGGGTACATTTTTGGAGGGCTTGTGAAAAGCCATTGCTTGTTGCTTTTACATCCATGTATGGAAGAACCCCGGCAGGCATCTGCCAATAAAAAGAGTAAATTTTTGGAGGGCTTGTGAAAAGCCATTGCTTGTTGCTTTTAGATCCATGTATGGAAGAACCCCGGCAGGCATCTGCCAAAAAAAAGGGTCAATTTTTGGAGGGCTTGTGAAAAGTCATTGCTTGTTGCTTTTACATCCATCTATGGAAGAACCCCGGCAGGCATCTGCCAAAAAAAGCGTCAATTTTTGGAGGGCTTGTCAAAAGCCATTGCTTGTTGCTTTTACATCCATGTATGGAAGAACCCCGGCAGGCATCTGCCAATAAAAAGGGTCAATTTTTGGAGGGCTTGTCAAAAGTCATTGCTTGTTGCTTTTACATCCATGTATGGAAGAACCCCGGCAGGCATCTGCCAAAAAAAGCGTAAATTTTTGGAGGGCTTGTGAAAAGCCATTGCTTGTTGCTTTTATATCCATGTATGGAAGAACCCCGGCAGGCATCTGCCAAAAAAAAGGGTCAATTTTTGGAGGGCTTGTGAAAAGTCATTGCTTTTTGCTTTTACATCCATCTATGGAAGAACCCCGGCAGGCATCTGCCAAAAAAAGCGTAAATTTTTGGAGGGCTTGTGAAAAGCCATTGCTTGTTGCTTTTACATCCATGTATGGAAGAACCCCGGCAGGCATCTGCCAATAAAAAGGGTCAATTTTTGGAGGGCTTGTGAAAAGCCATTGCTTGTTGCTTTTACATCCATGTATGGAAGAACCCCGGCAGGCATCTGCCAATAAAAAGAGTAAATTTTTGGAGGGCTTGTGAAAAGCCATTGCTTGTTGCTTTTACATCCATGTATGGAAGAACCCCGGCAGGCATCTGCCAAAAAAAAGGGTCAATTTTTGGAGGGCTTGTGAAAAGTCATTGCTTGTTGCTTTTACATCCATCTATGGAAGAACCCCGGCAGGCATCTGCCAAAAAAAGCGTAAATTTTTGGAGGGCTTGTGAAAAGCCATTGCTTGTTGCTTTTACATCCATGTATGGAAGAACCCCGGCAGGCATCTGCCAAAAAAAAGGGTCAATTTTTGGAGGGCTTGTGAAAAGCCATTGCTTGTTGCTTTTACATCCATGTATGGAAGAACCCCGGCAGGCATCCGCCAAAAAAAGCGTCAATTTTTGGAGGGCTTGTGAAAAGCCATTGCTTGTTGCTTTTACATCCATGTATGGAAGAACCCCGGCAGGCATCTGCCAAAAAAAGCGTAAATTTTTGGAGGGCTTGTGAAAAGCCATTGCTTGTTGCTTTTACATCCATGTATGGAAGAACCCCGGCAGGCATCTGCCAATAAAAAGGGTCAATTTTTGGAGGGCTTGTGAAAAGCCATTGCTTGTTGCTTTTACATCCATGTATGGAAGAACCCCGGCAGGCATCTGCCAATAAAAAGAGTAAATTTTTGGAGGGCTTGTGAAAAGCCATTGCTTGTTGCTTTTACATCCATGTATGGAAGAACCCCGGCAGGCATCTGCCAAAAAAAAGGGTCAATTTTTGGAGGGCTTGTGAAAAGTCATTGCTTGTTGCTTTTACATCCATCTATGGAAGAACCCCGGCAGGCATCTGCCAAAAAAAGCGTAAATTTTTGGAGGGCTTGTGAAAAGCCATTGCTTGTTGCTTTTACATCCATGTATGGAAGAACCCCGGCAGGCATCTGCCAAAAAAAAGGGTCAATTTTTGGAGGGCTTGTGAAAAGTCATTGCTTGTTGCTTTTACATCCATGTATGGAAGAACCCCGGCAGGCATCCGCCAAAAAAAGCGTCAATTTTTGGAGGGCTTGTGAAAAGCCATTGCTTGTTGCTTTTACATCCATGTATGGAAGAACCCCGGCAGGCATCCGCCAAAAAAAGCGTCAATTTTTGGAGGGCTTGTGAAAAGCCATTGCTTGTTGCTTTTACATCCATGTATGGAAGAACCCCGGCAGGCATCTGCCAAAAAAAGCGTACATTTTTGGAGGGCTTGTGAAAAGCCATTGCTTGTTGCTTTTATATCCATGTATGGAAGAACCCCGGCAGGCATCTGCCAAAAAAAAGGGTCAATTTTTGGAGGGCTTGTGAAAAGTCATTGCTTTTTGCTTTTACATCCATCTATGGAAGAACCCCGGCAGGCATCTGCCAAAAAAAGCGTAAATTTTTGGAGGGCTTGTGAAAAGCCATTGCTTGTTGCTTTTACATCCATGTATGGAAGAACCCCGGCAGGCATCTGCCAATAAAAAGGGTCAATTTTTGGAGGGCTTGTGAAAAGCCATTGCTTGTTGCTTTTATATCCATGTATGGAAGAACCCCGGCAGGCATCTGCCAAAAAAAGCGTACATTTTTGGAGGGCTTGTGAAAAGCCATTGCTTGTTGCTTTTACATCCATGTATGGAAGAACCCCGGCAGGCATCTGCCAAAAAAAGGGTAAATTTTTGGAGGGCTTGTGATAAGCCATTGCTTGTTGCTTTTACATCCATGTATGGAAGAACCCCGGCAGGCATCTGCCAAAAAAAAGGGTCAATTTTTGGAGGGCTTGTGAAAAGTCATTGCTTGTTGCTTTTACATCCATCTATGGAAGAACCCCGGCAGGCATCTGCCAAAAAAAGCGTAAATTTTTGGAGGGCTTGTGAAAAGCCATTGCTTGTTGCTTTTACATCCATGTATGGAAGAACCCCGGCAGGCATCTGCCAAAAAAAAGGGTCAATTTTTGGAGGGCTTGTGAAAAGTCATTGCTTGTTGCTTTTACATCCATCTATGGAAGAACCCCGGCAGGCATCCGCCAAAAAAAGCGTCAATTTTTGGAGGGCTTGTGAAAAGCCATTGCTTGTTGCTTTTACATCCATGTATGGAAGAACCCCGGCAGGCATCTGCCAAAAAAAGGGTAAATTTTTGGAGGGCTTGTGATAAGCCATTGCTTGTTGCTTTTTTTGTAAACAAATTTTATTGGGTTTTATAGCATTACAAAAAAAAACAGAAAAACAATGAGAAATCAGATATTCTGTATCAAAATTGATCCCTGAGAAAAGGAAATGTACAATAATAGCAACATATTGCATAAGATACAACAGATAATACCATATTCTGCTACATTCACAGTATCACCGATGTACATTGAGGTACTTGTTTTTACATATAATATTAGACCCAGGTAACTTAAACAATCGAACAAACCCCCCCCCCCACCATAGCTCAGGGGCCCATCAGTTTTCAATTAATCTTTAATAGAAACCAATATACGACATTTGGGCATCAGATCTAATAATCATATATATCGTCATGATCAAGCTTTGTGCATCCCCCCTCCTTGCGCTAGTCCTTCACTGAGGCCCCAAATTACCTAGCGTCCCTGCAACCGCTCTTGTCAAATACCAGGACGTGTAATGAAATGGTGCCATCAATTCCACAATCTCGCTTTGTTGATAATGCTTGCAGATAAAGGTCTTCCATTTCTGAAAAAATTTGGAAGCTTTAGCTTCCGGTGTACGCTCTATATCTAACTTATCCATATGTATACCCTTCTTCATCTGGTACATTAGATCTGTAAGTGGAGGTATAAGGGGTGTAAGCCATTGTGCCAATAAGCATCTTTTAGCGATCAGCAAGAATACATGAAGGGCTTGTGGTGCCCTAGGGAGATCAGGAAAGACATGAAACAGCAGAGACAGTGGGTCCAGGGTTAGTGAGATTTCCCAAGTATCCTTTATAAATTGCACTATCTCGGTCCAGTACGGAACAAGTTTGGGGCACTTCCATAATCCATGTAAAAGATCAGTTTTGGGAGTGGCACATCTTGGGCAAGCCTCCAATCTATCTGGCGCATTTGGATGTGGGGGAATATTGAAACCATAGATAGCGCGATGTATAAATTTAAAATGTGTTTCACGCCATTGCTCATTTACTACCGCTTTCCTCACTTTTAACCACCCTTCCAAGATTTGTTGAGACAATTCTGAGACCGGGAACTCTTTACTCCATGCTTTAAACAGCAATGCTGCCGTAGACCTCCCCTGTTGGTCCCGAAGTGTTTTATACAGATGTGATAAGGAGGTTTTAGCTGGAGGAGATTCAATCATAGAATCAATGGGGTTTTCCAACCACACCTGTGTCACACCTCGACTCAAGGAGCGTATAAACGAGTGTAGCTGACAGTAAGCTAAATGATGATGTGAAGGGACATTAAAAGTATCCACCATTTCCTGAAAGCTCCTTACACGGTTTTCAGAAGGGTGTAGAATGTGCCTGAGTGTTGTGATGCCCAAAGCCCGCCAATGTCTAAAATTAGAGTTTTCTCTCCCCTGCGAAAAGCCCGGGTGTCCCCATAGATTCATGTGTGGGGATATACGCTGAGGAAGCCCAAATGAAGACCTAAGTGACTTCCATGCCATTATTGTATCTCTTAATAATATACGGTATCTCACATTGTCAGGAAGTATACCATAAGCAGTATGCAGTAACGATGACAACTGTAGCGGGTACACCACTCCTGCCTCTAGGGAATAATTGGAATAAAAGTTAGATTGCTGCAACCAATCTATCCCATGCCGAGCAAGGCATGCTAAATTGTACCTACGAAGGTCTGGGAAATTGAGGCCTCCCTGGTCTTTGGGTAACATAAGCTTCCTCAGCGCTATCCTTGGTCGTTTTTGGGACCATATAAAGGAAGTAAAGGCTGCATTAAGTTTCAAAATATCTGTGTGTCTAAGAAGAAGGGGTATAGTCTGCATCGGGTACAGCAATCTGGGAAAGCTTATCATCTTAACTAAATGACATTTTCCCATAAAAGATAATGGCAAGCTGCGCCACCTCGTTAATTCATTAACCAATTTAGACAACAGGGGGGGATAGTTGAGAGTATATATAGAATCAGGGGTACGTCCTATATGGATTCCCAGATATTTAATTGAACTTTTGGCTATGGTCACAGGGATGTTTAGAGTGGACCAGTTACTTGAGGTTCGTGTACGGGACAAATCTAAGAGTTCACATTTCTCCACATTCACCTTAAACCCTGAAGAGGCCTCAAAAGCCCTCAGTAGATCAAAAACCCTAGGAAGATCCCTAAGCGGATCTGATAAAAAGACCAATACATCATCTGCAAAATATGACGCCTTAACTACTGCCGAACCTACCGCTATACCATGAATGTCCACATCAGCCTCCAATGCCCTAATAAAAGGTTCAAGGGCAATGTTAAAAAGAAGAGGGGAAAGCGGGCAACCTTGTCTAGTGCCCTTAAATAATGGAATAGGGGATGACAGGAAACCAGGAGTGTATACCCGTGCTGACGGCTCTGTGTAAAGTGCAGACAAGTAGTTACGGAAAGGGCCCACTATATGCATGGAATCTAGAGTCCTGCCCAACCATCCCCAGTCCACCATATCAAAAGCTTTTTCGGCATCCACGGTAAGGATTGCCGGAGATGGATGAGCAGAAGTATTAAGATTTACGTCGTCTAGAACACTCAGAATTTTCCGTATGTTTGACACTGCTGAGCGGCCCTTGACGAAGCCCACCTGGCTAGGGGAAATTAATCTAGGGAGAATAAAGGCTAGCCTATCTGCCATTATTTTAGACATCAACTTAAGGTCCAAATTAATTAACGAGATTGGCCGGTATGATGATGCTAAAGCAGGATCCTTATCCTGTTTCGGCAATACCTTTATATATGCGACATTAGAGGCTGGTGGGATCGGCTGCCCAGACAGGTAGCCATTATATAGTTGAAGCAAACATGGAGCCATTTGATCCCTCAGAGCTTTGAAATATTCCCCTGTATACCCATCGGGGCCTGGCGCTTTATTAAGTTTCAGGGAATTGATTGCAGATTTGAGCTCATCCTCCGTAATTGGGGAATCTAACAGGACCTTCTCTTCCTCAGTAAGAACCGGCAAATTTAGGGAATCTAAAGAAAGAGGAGTCACCCCCGGTATACTCTGGCGACTAGCGTATAAAGTGGCATAGAAATCCCTCAAAATGGAATTGATCTGTTTGGGGTGATTTTGTATCTGCCCCAATTGATCCTTTAACCTAGCGATAACAGAGTGTGACCATGGACCTTTTGAGAGCCTAGCCAGAAGACTGCCTGCCTTGTTGCCAAAACGAAACAATTTCGCCTCTAAGGCCGAGCGCTTCAGTTTCTCACCCTTATCTAACCATAGCTCGTAATCGCTTTTGGCTTTTTTCCAGGCTTCTCTATTAACTAGAGAAGGCGAATTCTGGAAAAGAGTGTAAGATGTCCTGAGAGTAGTACTGTAAGTCTCAATTTTTTGTTTAGTTACTTTCTTAAAATTAGCGACATATGCCATGATGTGACCCCGCATAACTACCTTCGCTGTATCCCAGTAAAGCTGGGTGTTATCTGCATGAACTCCATTTGTCAATTCATACTCCTGCCACCATCCTTTAAGTTTGCTTTGGAAGGATTCCTCCGCAGCCAGATTTGACGGAAATCTCCATAAGTAATCCGTACCGTGGGGGAAGCTATCATGTACGTCCAATACTACAGGGGAATGATCCGAGATAAGCATCTGCTCAATTACACACCCTCGCATTCGGTGTAATAAAAGTGGGGATACTAACATATAGTCAATGCGAGACCAGGATTGGTGTGGATGTGAATAGTGGGAATATTCCCTACCGTCCGGGTTTTGAAGTCTCCAGATATCCGTCAAATCAGTGGCCGCAAGGAATTTTTTTAATATCGTTTCAGTTGTGATAGAGGGGGCTCTCCCCCCCTGAGCTGTGTTGGTCCTATCCTCACTCGGGTGCAAAGCAACATTTAAGTCACCTCCAAGAATTTTATGTGGATGTCCATCCGCTCCAATTGTAGTGCTTAAATTATGAAAAAAGGATGAGCTACGCGTGTTTGGGCCATAGACATTGTACAGACTGATTTGTTCTGTGGAGCCAGTAAGTAATACATTTATCCATCGACCTTCCGAATCTCTAGACACCTGTGACACTGTTGAGGAAAACTTTTGGTGTATGAGAACAATAACTCCCGCCTTCGAATCGACAGCCGGGGATCCGAACACCTGACCCACCCACAACCTTTTCATCCTAAAGAAATCTGCCTCTGCCAAATGCGTTTCTTGTAAAAGCGCTATGTCTGCACGCAAACGCTTCAGATGACGCAATACCATCATGCGTTTATGTGGAGACCGTAGCCCCTTGACGTTCCAAGATACAATTCTCATATAAGAGCTATTAAATATACGGTACAGAAATAGATGTCCCTGAGCATGGATTCCCACAACATAAACTGCCTGTTCAACTGTTTAACTAAAAACAATAATACAATTCCCGCACTGGAGGTGTGGATTAATACCTTATCACCCACCCATTGGTGCAATAAGACTTCACTTATTTCCGACACACAGAAATACATTACCAAAAAAGCAACTAGGTTATGTATCATAGTGCAATTACATTCAGTAGCCTTCCATTCCCCCCTTCCTAAGTAAAAGCAACTGGGGTTGCTTAATAAAGAACAACATGAAACAGTTAGTATGTCCATACCACATCTTCCATATCGGCAAGACTCAGAAGAAATGAAAAACCGTCATCCAGACCCTTCTCTTTTGATCTGGCAGGTAATATAAAAGCTGACTCAAAACAGGCAATCACCGGTGATCATCAGCTCTGTCCGACCGTATTAGCCATCAAAATCTTGTCAGGTATCAGCTGCAACCAGACGACCCACCCGCTGAGGCTTCGGAGAAGATGGCGGAATTGTAGTAATGTCCCGACTGTCTTCTACACTCTGCTTCCGAGATCCCTGAGCAGAGCGATGGGGTACATCCTTTGAAGTAGAGGGCTTCAAGCCTGCAATGGCCTCTTCCGGAGATTGAAACGAATCAAATGACCCATCCGAATGAAAAACTTTTAAAACCGCAGGGTACAGTAAAGCGAATTTCATCTGGCGTTTGTATAAATCTGAGCAAATTTGAGAGAATGCTCGCCTTTTCTTCGTAACTTCCGCCGAGAAGTCTCCAAAGATGAGGATACGATGGCCTTTGTAATCTAATCCATCTTTTCTGTTCTTGTAGGATTTGAGCACAGACATCTTGTCAGAGTAATCTAGGTACTTTACAATTACTTGTCTCGGGCGTTCTCTCATTGTATTCACCTCGCTACGATTATCTGGCTTTGCCGCACGCAGATCAGCTCCAATTCTATGCGCTCTTTCCACCCTGCATGGATGGTGAATGCCCAAAGCTGCCGGCAGATCCAGCTCACATAGACGTCTCAGATCTTTAGCTGGTACCGATTCCGGTAAGCCGACAATGCGCAGATTATTCCGCCGAGAGCGGTTCTCTAGATCTTCTACCCGCTCCCACAGCTTCTTGTTCTCCAACCGTGCATCTCGTACCAGTTGTTGTACCTCCTCAAGTCCAGAATCCACATCTTGAATCGCCGTTTCCAGCTTATCAAGACGTTCCTCATGCTGTGTCACCGAGGTATGCAGATGTGATAATGAGGTTTCTATCGTTTTAGACAAAGATTCCTGCAAATCTGGGGTAATTAACTGTGCCACCTGTAACGCCAGTTGCTTGTAATCAATGACACAAGATGTGTCGCCCATGCCCTGTATTTGTGAGGAGCTGAGCTCCGAATGTTCAGGCAATACACTAGGCGGGACAGGCCCGTCCGCCATATTGGGCAGTTGTTCAGCCACGCGGCCTGATTTGCTTTGCGTCTTGGATTTCCCCATTACTGAGACAAATCTGTCCATGCACTCACCGGTCGAACGGGTACTGCGCCCGGAAGATGGCTGGATGATTTGTGCTTCCCCAGAGGACGTAAGTACGGTCTGACAGGGAGATATGTGGAACGGAGGCAGGAGCGCTCTCAGGCGTGCATCTCTACATGCCGGGGCCGGAACCGGAAGTCTGCTTGTTGCTTTTACATCCATGTATGGAAGAACCCCGGCAGGCATCTGCCAATAAAAAGGGTCAATTTTTGGAGGGCTTGTGAAAAGCCATTGCTTGTTGCTTTTACATCCATGTATGGAAGAACCCCGGCAGGCATCTGCCAATAAAAAGAGTAAATTTTTGGAGGGCTTGTGAAAAGCCATTGCTTGTTGCTTTTACATCCATGTATGGAAGAACCCCGGCAGGCATCTGCCAATAAAAAGGGTCAATTTTTGGAGGGCTTGTGAAAAGCCATTGCTTGTTGCTTTTACATCCATGTATGGAAGAACCCCGGCAGGCATCTGCCAATAAAAAGAGTAAATTTTTGGAGGGCTTGTGAAAAGCCATTGCTTGTTGCTTTTACATCCATGTATGGAAGAACCCCGGCAGGCATCTGCCAAAAAAAAGAGTCAATTTTTGGAGGGCTTGTGAAAAGTCATTGCTTGTTGCTTTTACATCCATCTATGGAAGAACCCCGGCAGGCATCTGCCAAAAAATGCGTAAATTTTTGGAGGGCTTGTCAAAAGCCATTGCTTGTTGCTTTTACATCCATGTATGGAAGAACCCCGGCAGGCATCTGCCAAAAAAAAGGGTCAATTTTTGGAGGGCTTGTGAAAAGTCATTGCTTGTTGCTTTTACATCCATCTATGGAAGAACCCCGGCAGGCATCTGCCAAAAAATGCGTAAATTTTTGGAGGGCTTGTGAAAAGCCATTGCTTGTTGCTTTTACATCCATGTATGGAAGAACCCCGGCAGGCATCTGCTAAAAAAGGGTCAATTTTTGGAGGGCTTGTGAAAAGTCATTGCTTGTTGCTTTTACATCCATGTATGGAAGAACCCCGGCAGGCATCTGCCAAAAAAAAGGGCACATTTTTGGAGGGCTTGTGAAAAGCCATTGCTTGTTGCTTTTACATCCATGTATGGAAGAACCCCGGCAGGCATCCGCCAAAAAAAGCGTCAATTTTTGGAGGGCTTGTGAAAAGCCATTGCTTGTTGCTTTTACATCCATGTATGGAAGAACCCCGGCAGGCATCTGCCAAAAAAAAGGGCACATTTTTGGAGGGCTTGTGAAAAGCCATTGCTTGTTGCTTTTACATCCTTGTATGGAAGAACCCCGGCAGGCATCTGCCAATAAAAAGGGTCAATTTTTGGAGGGCTTGTGAAAAGCCATTGCTTGTTGCTTTTACATCCATGTATGGAAGAACCCCGGCAGGCATCTGCCAATAAAAAGAGTAAATTTTTGGAGGGCTTGTGAAAAGCCATTGCTTGTTGCTTTTACATCCATTTATGGAAGAACTCCGGCAGGCATCTGCCAAAAAAAGCGTCAATTTTTGGAAGGCTTGTGAAAAGCCATTGCTTGTTGCTTTTACATCCATCTATGGAAGAACCCCGGCAGGCATCTGCCAATAAAAAGGGTCAATTTTTGGAGGGCTTGTGAAAAGCCATTGCTTGTTGCTTTTACATCCATTTATGGAAGAACCCCGGCAGGCATCTGCCAAAAAAAAGCGTCAATTTTTGGAGGGCTTGTCAAAAGCCATTGCTTGTTGCTTTTACATCCATGTATGGAAGAACCCCGGCAGGCATCTGCCAATAAAAAGGGTCAATTTTTGGAGGGCTTGTCAAAAGCCATTGCTTGTTGCTTTTACATCCATGTATGGAAGAACCCCGGCAGGCATCTGCCAAAAAAAAGGGTCAATTTTTGGAGGGCTTGTGAAAAGTCATTGCTTGTTGCTTTTACATCCATGTATGGAAGAACCCCGGCAGGCATCTGCCAAAAAAAGCGTAAATTTTTGGAGGGCTTGTGAAAAGCCATTGCTTGTTGCTTTTACATCCATGTATGGAAGAACCCCGGCAGGCATCTGCCAAAAAAAAGGGTCAATTTTTGGAGGGCTTGTGAAAAGTCATTGCTTTTTGCTTTTACATCCATCTATGGAAGAACCCCGGCAGGCATCTGCCAAAAAAAAGCGTACATTTTTGGAGGGCTTGTGAAAAGCCATTGCTTGTTGCTTTTACATCCATGTATGGAAGAACCCCGGCAGGCATCTGCCAATAAAAAGGGTCAATTTTTGGAGGGCTTGTCAAAAGCCATTGCTTGTTGCTTTTACATCCATGTATGGAAGAACCCCGGCAGGCATCTGCCAATAAAAAGAGTAAATTTTTGGAGGGCTTGTGAAAAGCCATTGCTTGTTGCTTTTACATCCATCTATGGAAGAACCCCGGCAGGCATCTGCCAAAAAAAAGGGCACATTTTTGGAGGGCTTGTGAAAAGCCATTGCTTGTTGCTTTTACATCCTTGTATGGAAGAACCCCGGCAGGCATCTGCCAATAAAAAGGGTCAATTTTTGGAGGGCTTGTGAAAAGCCATTGCTTGTTGCTTTTACATCCATGTATGGAAGAACCCCGGCAGGCATCTGCCAAAAAAAGCGTCAATTTTTGTAGGGCTTGTGAAAAGCCATTGCTTGTTGCTTTTACATCCATGTATGGAAGAACCCCGGCAGGCATCTGCCAAAAAAAGCGTCAATTTTTGGAAGGCTTGTGAAAAGCCATTGCTTGTTGCTTTTACATCCATCTATGGAAGAACCCCGGCAGGCATCTGCCAATAAAAAGGGTCAATTTTTGGAGGGCTTGTGAAAAGCCATTGCTTGTTGCTTTTACATCCATTTATGGAAGAACCCCGGCAGGCATCTGCCAAAAAAAAGCGTCAATTTTTGGAGGGCTTGTCAAAAGCCATTGCTTGTTGCTTTTACATCCATGTATGGAAGAACCCCGGCAGGCATCTGCCAATAAAAAGGGTCAATTTTTGGAGGGCTTGTCAAAAGCCATTGCTTGTTGCTTTTACATCCATGTATGGAAGAACCCCGGCAGGCATCTGCCAAAAAAAAGGGTCAATTTTTGGAGGGCTTGTGAAAAGTCATTGCTTGTTGCTTTTACATCCATGTATGGAAGAACCCCGGCAGGCATCTGCCAAAAAAAGCGTAAATTTTTGGAGGGCTTGTGAAAAGCCATTGCTTGTTGCTTTTACATCCATGTATGGAAGAACCCCGGCAGGCATCTGCCAAAAAAAAGGGTCAATTTTTGGAGGGCTTGTGAAAAGTCATTGCTTTTTGCTTTTACATCCATCTATGGAAGAACCCCGGCAGGCATCTGCCAAAAAAAAGCGTACATTTTTGGAGGGCTTGTGAAAAGCCATTGCTTGTTGCTTTTACATCCATGTATGGAAGAACCCCGGCAGGCATCTGCCAATAAAAAGGGTCAATTTTTGGAGGGCTTGTGAAAAGCCATTGCTTGTTGCTTTTACATCCATGTATGGAAGAACCCCGGCAGGCATCTGCCAATAAAAAGGGTCAATTTTTGGAGGGCTTGTGAAAAGTCATTGCTTGTTGCTTCTACATCCATGTATGGAAGAACCCCGGCAGGCATCTGCCAAAAAAAAGGCTCAATTTTTGGAGGGCTTGTGAAAAGCCATTGCTTGTTGCTTTTACATCCATGTATGGAAGAACCCCGGCAGGCATCTGCCAATAAAAAGAGTAAATTTTTGGAGGGCTTGTGAAAAGCCATTGCTTGTTGCTTTTACATCCATCTATGGAAGAACCCCGGCAGGCATCTGCCAAAAAAAGCGTAAATTTTTGGAGGGCTTGTGAAAAGCCATTGCTTGTTGCTTTTACATCCATGTATGGAAGAACCCCGGCAGGCATCTGCTAAAAAAGGGTCAATTTTTGGAGGGCTTGTGAAAAGTCATTGCTTGTTGCTTTTACATCCATGTATGGAAGAACCCCGGCAGGCATCCGCCAAAAAAAGCGTCAATTTTTGGAGGGCTTGTGAAAAGCCATTGCTTGTTGCTTTTACATCCATGTATGGAAGAACCCCGGCAGGCATCTGCCAAAAAAAAGGGTCAATTTTTGGAGGGCTTGTGAAAAGTCATTGTTTGTTGCTTTTACATCCATCTATGGAAGAACCCCGGCAGGCATCTGCCAATAAAAAGAGTAAATTTTTGGAGGGCTTGTGAAAAGCCATTGCTTGTTGCTTTTACATCCATTTATGGAAGAACTCCGGCAGGCATCTGCCAATAAAAAGGGTCAATTTTTGGAGGGCTTGTGAAAAGTCATTGCTTGTTGCTTTTACATCCATGTATGAAAGAACCCCGGCAGGCATCTGCCAAAATAAAGGGTCAATTTTTGGAGGGCTTGTGAAAAGCCATTGCTTGTTGCTTTTACATCCATGTATGGAAGAACCCCGGCAGGCATCTGCCAAAAAAAAGGGTCAATTTTTGGAGGGCTTGTGAAAAGTCATTGCTTGTTGCTTTTACATCCATGTATGGAAGAACCCCGGCAGGCATCTGCCAATAAAAAGAGTAAATTTTTGGAGGGCTTGTGAAAAGCCATTGCTTGTTGCTTTTACATCCATGTATGGAAGAACCCCGGCAGGCATCTGCCAAAAAAAAGGGTCAATTTTTGGAGGGCTTGTGAAAAGTCATTGCTTTTTGCTTTTACATCCATCTATGGAAGAACCCCGGCAGGCATCTGCCAAAAAAAAGCGTACATTTTTGGAGGGCTTGTGAAAAGCCATTGCTTGTTGCTTTTACATCCATGTATGGAAGAACCCCGGCAGGCATCTGCCAATAAAAAGGGTCAATTTTTGGAGGGCTTGTCAAAAAGCCATTGCTTGTTGCTTTTACATCCATGTATGGAAGAACCCCGGCAGGCATCTGCCAAAAAAAAGGCTCAATTTTTGGAGGGCTTGTGAAAAGCCATTGCTTGTTGCTTTTACATCCATGTATGGAAGAACCCCGGCAGGCATCTGCCAATAAAAAGAGTAAATTTTTGGAGGGCTTGTGAAAAGCCATTGCTTGTTGCTTTTACATCCATGTATGGAAGAACCCCGGCAGGCATCTGCCAAAAAAAAGAGTCAATTTTTGGAGGGCTTGTGAAAAGTCATTGCTTGTTGCTTTTACATCCATCTATGGAAGAACCCCGGCAGGCATCTGCCAAAAAATGCGTAAATTTTTGGAGGGCTTGTCAAAAGCCATTGCTTGTTGCTTTTACATCCATGTATGGAAGAACCCCGGCAGGCATCTGCCAATAAAAAGGGTCAATTTTTGGAGGGCTTGTCAAAAGCCATTGCTTGTTGCTTTTACATCCATGTATGGAAGAACCCCGGCAGGCATCTGCCAAAAAAAAGGGTAAATTTTTGGAGGGCTTGTGAAAAGTCATTGTTTGTTGCTTTTACATCCATCCATGGAAGAACCCCGGCAGGCATCTGCCAAAAAAAGCGTAAATTTTTGGAGGGCTTGTGAAAAGCCATTGCTTGTTGCTTTTACATCCATGTATGGAAGAACCCCGGCAGGCATCTGCTAAAAAAGGGTCAATTTTTGGAGGGCTTGTGAAAAGTCATTGCTTGTTGCTTTTACATCCATCTATGGAAGAACCCCGGCAGGCATCTGCCAATAAAAAGGGTCAATTTTTGGAGGGCTTGTGAAAAGCCATTGCTTGTTGCTTTTACGTCCATGTATGGAAGAACCCCGGCAGGCATCTGCCAAAAAAAGCGTCAATTTTTGGAGGGCTTGTGAAAAGTCATTGCTTGTTGCTTTTACATCCATGTATGGAAGAACCCCGGCAGGCATCTGCCATTAAAAAGGGTCAACTTTTGGAGGGCTTGTGAAAAGCCATTGCTTGTTGCTTTTACGTCCATGTATGGAAGAACCCCGGCAGGCATCTGCCAAAAAAAGCGTCAATTTTTAAGGGCTTGTGAAAAGCCATTGCTTGTTGCTTTTACATCCATGTATGGAAGAACCCCGGCAGGCATCTGCCAAAAAAAAGCGTCAATTTTTGGAGGGCTTGTGAAAAGCCATTGCTTGTTGCTTTTACATCCATGTATGGAAGAACCCCGGCAGGCATCTGCCAAAAAAAGGTCAATTTCTGGAGGGCTTGTGAAAAGTCATTGCTTGTTGCTTTTACATCCATGTATGGAAGAACCCCGTCAGGCATCTGCCAAAAAAAAGGGTCAATTTTTGGAGGGCTTGTGAAAAGCCATTGCTTGTTGCTTTTACATCCATGTATGGAAGAACCCCGGCAGGCATCTGCCAAAAAAAGGGTCCATTTTTGAAGGGCTTGTGAAAAGTCATTGCTTGTTGCTTTTATATCCATCTATGGAAGAACCCCGGCAGGCATCTGCCAAAAAAATGGTCAATTTTTGGAGGGCTTGTGAAAAGCCATTGCTTGTTGCTTTTACATCCATGTATGGAAGAACCCCGGCAGGCATCTGCCAAAAAAAAGGGTCAATTTTTGGAGGGCTTGTGAAAAGCCATTGCTTGTTGCTTTTACATCCATGTATGGAAGAACCCCGGCAGGCATCTGCCAAAAAAAAGGGTCAATTTTTGGAGGGCTTGTGAAAAGTCATTGCTTGTTGGTTTTACATCCATGTATGGAAGAACCCCGGCAGGCATCTGCCATTAAAAAGGGTCAACTTTTGGAGGGCTTGTGAAAAGCCATTGCTTGTTGCTTTTACGTCCATGTATGGAAGAACCCCGGCAGGCATCTGCCAAAAAACGCGTCAATTTTTAAGGGCTTGTGAAAAGCCTTTGCTTGTTGCTTTTACATCCATGTATGGAAGAACCCCGGCAGGCATCTGCCAAAAAAAAGGGTCAATTTTTGGAGGGCTTGTGAAAAGTCATTGCTTGTTGCTTTTACATCCATGTATGGAAGAACCCCGGCAGGCATCTGCCAAAAAAAGGTCAATTTTTGGAGGGCTTGTGAAAAGTCATTGCTTGTTGCTTTTACATCCATGTATGGAAGAACCCCGTCAGGCATCTGCCAAAAAAAAGGGTCAATTTTTGGAGGGCTTGTGAAAAGCCATTGCTTGTTGCTTTTACATCCATGTATGGAAGAACCCCGGCAGGCATCTGCCAAAAAAAGGGTCCATTTTTGAAGGGCTTGTGAAAAGTCATTGCTTGTTGCTTTTACATCCATCTATGGAAGAACCCCGGCAGGCATCTGCCAAAAAAAGGGTCAATTTTTGGAGGGCTTGTGAAAAGCCATTGCTTGTTGCTTTTACATCCATGTATGGAAGAACCCCGGCAGGCATCTGCCATTAAAAAGGGTCAACTTTTGGAGGGCTTGTGAAAAGCCATTGCTTGTTGCTTTTACGTCCATGTATGGAAGAACCCCGGCAGGCATCTGCCAAAAAAAGCGTCAATTTTTAAGGGCTTGTGAAAAGTCATTGCTTGTTGCTTTTACATCCATGTATGGAAGAACACCGGCAGGCATCTGCCAAAAAAAAGGGTCAATTTTTGGAGGGCTTGTGAAAAGTCATTGCTTGTTGCTTTTACATCCATGTATGGAAGAACACCGGCAGGCATCTGCCAAAAAAAAGGGTCAATTTTTGGAGGGCTTGTGAAAAGCCATTGCTTGTTGCTTTTACATCCATGTATGGAAGAACACCGGCAGGCATCTGCCAAAAAAAAGGGTCAATTTTTGGAGGGCTTGTGAAAAGTCATTGCTTGTTGCTTTTACATCCATGTATGGAAGAACCCCGGCAGGCATCTGCCAAAAAAAGGTCAATTTTTGGAGGGCTTGTGAAAAGTCATTGCTTGTTGCTTTTACATCCATGTATGGAAGAACCCCGTCAGGCATCTGCCAAAAAAAAGGGTCAATTTTTGGAGGGCTTGTGAAAAGCCATTGCTTGTTGCTTTTACATCCATGTATGGAAGAACCCCGGCAGGCATCTGCCAAAAAAAGGGTCCATTTTTGAAGGGCTTGTGAAAAGTCATTGCTTGTTGCTTTTACATCCATCTATGGAAGAACCCCGGCAGGCATCTGCCAAAAAAAGGGTCAATTTTTGGAGGGCTTGTGAAAAGCCATTGCTTGGTGCTTTTACATCCATGTATGGAAGAACCCCGGCAGGCATCTGCCAAAAAAAAGGGTCAATTTTTGGAGGGCTTGTGAAAAGCCATTGCTTGTTGCTTTTACATCCATGTATGGAAGAACCCCGGCAGGCATCTGCCAATAAAAAGGGTCAATTTTTGGAGGGCTTGTGAAAAGCCATTGCTTGTTGCTTTTACATCCATGTATGGAAGAACCCCGGCAGGCATCTGCCAAAAAAAAGGGTCAATTTTTGGAGGGCTTGTGAAAAGTCATTGCTTGTTGCTTTTACATCCATGTATGGAAGAACCCCGGCAGGCATCTGCCAAAAAAAAGGGTCAATTTTTGGAGGGCTTGTGAAAAGTCATTGCTTGTTGCTTTTACATCCATGTATGGAAGAACCCCGGCAGGCATCTGCCAAAAAAAAGGGTCAATTTTTGGAGGGCTTGTGAAAAGCCATTGATTGTTGCTTTTACATCCATGTATGGAAGAACCCCGGCAGGCATCTGCCAACAAAAGGGTCAATTTTTGGAGGGCTTGTGAAAAGCCATTGCTTGTTGCTTTTACATCCATCTATGGAAGAACCCCGGCAGGCATCTGCCAAAAAAAAGGGTCAATTTTTGGAGAGCTTGTGAAAAGCCATTGATTGTTTCTTTTACATCCATGTATGGAAGAACCCCGGCAGGCATCTGCCAAAAAAAAGGGTCAATTTTTGGAGGGCTTGTGAAAAGCCATTGCTTGTTGCTTTTACATCCATCTATGGAAGAACCCCGGCAGGCATCTGCCAAAAAAAAAGGGTCAATTTTTGGAGGGCTTGTGAAAAGCCATTGCTTGTTGCTTTTACATCCATGTATGGAAGAACCCCGGCAGGCATCTGCCAATAAAAAGAGTAAATTTTTGGAGGGCTTGTGAAAAGTCATTGCTTGTTGCTTTTACATCCATCTATGGAAGAACCCCGGCAGGCATCTGCCAAAAAAAGCGTACATTTTTGGAGGGCTTGTGAAAAGTCATTGCTTGTTGGTTTTACATCCATGTATGGAAGAACCCCGGCAGGCATCTGCCAAAAAAAAGGGTCAATTTTTGGAGGGCTTGTGAAAAGTCATTGCTTGTTGCTTTTACATCCATGTATGGAAGAACCCCGGCAGGCATCTGCCAATAAAAATTGTACATTTTTGGAGGGCTTGTGAAAAGTCATTGCTTGTTGCTTTTACATCCATCTATGGAAGAACCCCGGCAGGCATCTGCCAAAAAAAAGGGTCAATTTTTGGAGGGCTTGTGAAAAGCCATTGCTTGTTGCTTTTACATCCATGTATGGAAGAACCCCGGCAGGCATCTGCCAAAAAAAGCGTCAATTTTTGGAGTGCTTGTGAAAAGCCATTGCTTGTTGCTTTTACATCCATGTATGGAAGAACCCCGGCAGGCATCTGCCAAAAAAAAGGTCAATTTTTGGAGGGCTTGTGAAAAGCCATTGCTTGTTGCTTTTACATCCATGTATGGAAGAACCCCGGCAGGCATCTGCCAAAAAAAGGGTAAATTTTTGGAGGGCTTGTGAAAAGCCATTTTCTTGTTGCTTTTACATCCATCTATGGAAGAACCCCGGCAGGTATCTGCCAAAAAAAGGGTCAATTTTTGGAGGGCTTGTGAAAAGTCATTGCTTGTTGCTTTTACATCCATGTATGGAAGAACCCCGGCAGGCATCTGCCAATAAAAAGGGTCAATTTTTGGAGGGCTTGTGAAAAGCCATTGCTTGTTGCTTTTACATCCATGTATGGAAGAACCCCGGCAGGCATCTGCCAATAAAAAGAGTAAATTTTTGGAGGGCTTGTAAAAAGCCATTGCTTGTTGCTTTTACATCCATCTATGGAAGAACCCCGGCAGGCATCTGCCAAAAAAAAGGGTCAATTTTTGGAGGGCTTGTGAAAAGCCATTGCTTGTTGCTATTACATCCATGTATGGAAGAACCCCGGCAGGCATCTGCCAAAAAAAGGGTACATTTTTGGAGGGCTTGTGAAAAGCCATTGCTTGTTGCTTTTACATCCATCTATGGAAGAACCCCGGCAGGTATCTGCCAAAAAAAGGGTCAATTTTTTGAGGGCTTGTGAAAAGTCATTGCTTGTTGCTTTTACATCCATGTATGGAAGAACCCCGGCAGGCATCTGCCAATAAAAAGAGTACATTTTTGGAGGGCTTGTGAAAAGCCATTGCTTGTTGCTTTTACATCCATGTATGGAAGAACCCCGGCAGGCATCTGCCAAAAAAAGCGTCAATTTTTGGAGTGCTTGTGAAAAGCCATTGCTTGTTGCTTTTACATCCATGTATGGAAGAACCCCGGCAGGCATCTGCCAAAAAAAAGGTCAATTTTTGGAGGGCTTGTGAAAAGCCATTGCTTGTTGCTTTTACATCCATCTATGGAAGAACCCCGGCAGGCATCTGCCAAAAAAAGGGTCAATTTTTGGAGGGCTTGTGAAAAGCCATTGCTTGTTGCTATTACATCCATGTATGGAAGAACCCCGGCAGGCATCTGCCAAAAAAAGGGTACAATTTTGGAGGGCTTGTGAAAAGCCATTTTCTTGTTGCTTTTACATCCATGTATGGAAGAACCCCGGCAGGCATCTGCCAAAAAAAGGGTCAATTTTTGAAGGGCTTGTGAAAAGTCATTGCTTGTTGCTTTTACATCCATGTATGGAAGAACCCCGGCAGGCATCTGCCAATAAAAAGAGTAAATTTTTGGAGGGCTTGTGAAAAGTCATTGCTTGTTGCTTTTACATCCATGTATGGAAGAACCCCGGCAGGCATCTGCCAAAAAAAAGGGTCAATTTTTGGAGGGCTTGTGAAAAGTCATTGCTTGTTGCATTTACATCCATGTATGGAAGAACCCCGGCAGGCATCTGCCAAAAAAAGCGTCAATTTTTGGAGGGCTTGTGAAAAGCCATTGCTTGTTGCTTTTACATCCACGTATGGAAGAACCCCGGCAGGCATCTGCCAAAAAAAAGGGTCAATTTTTGGAGGGCTTGTGAAAAGTCATTGCTTGTTGCTTTTACATCCATGTATGGAAGAACCCCGGCAGGCATCTGCCAAAAAAAGGGTCAATTTTTGGAGGGCTTGTGAAAAGCCATTGCTTGTTGCTTTTACATCCATGTATGGAAGAACCCCGGCAGGCATCTGCCAAAAAAAGGGTCAATTTTTGGAGTGCTTGTGAAAAGCCATTGCTTGTTGCTTTTACATCCATGTATGGAAGAACCCCGGCAGGCATCTGCCAAAAAAAGGGTCAATTTTTGGAGGGCTTGTGAAAAGCCATTGCTTGTTGCTTTTACATCCATCTATGGAAGAACCCCGGCAGGCATCTGCCAAAAAAAAGGGTCAATTTTTGGAGGGCTTGTGAAAAGCCATTGCTTGTTGCTATTACATCCATGTATGGAAGAACCCCGGCAGGCATCTGCCAAAAAAAGGGTAAATTTTTGGAGGGCTTGTGAAAAGCCATTGCTTGTTGCTTTTACATCCATGTATGGAAGAACCCCGGCAGGCATCTGTCAAAAAAAGGGTAAATTTTTGGAGGGCTTGTGAAAAGCCATTGCTTGTTGCTTTTACATCCATCTATGGAAGAACACCGGCAGGCATCTGCCAATAAAAAGGGTCAATTTTTGGAGGGCTTGTGAAAAGCCATTGCTTGTTGCTATTACATCCATGTATGGAAGAACCCCGGCAGGTATCTGCCAAAAAAAGGGTAAATTTTTGGAGGGCTTGTGAAAAGTCATTGCTTGTTGCTTTTACATCCATGTATGGAAGAACCCCGGCAGGCATCTGCCAATAAAAAGGGTCAATTTTTGGAGGGCTTGCGAAAAGCCATTGCTTGTTGCTTTTACATCCATGTATGGAAGAACCCCGGCAGGCATCTGCCAATAAAAAGAGTACATTTTTGGAGGGCTTGTGAAAAGCCATTGCTTGTTGCTTTTCTATCCATGTATGGAAGAACCCCGGCAGGCATCTGCCAAAAAATGCGTAAATTTTTGGAGGGCTTGTCAAAAGCCAATGCTTGTTGCTTTTACATCCATGTATGGAAGAACCCCGGCAGGCATCTGCCAAAAAAAGCGTAAATTTTTGGAATGCTTGTGAAAAGCCATTGCTTGTTGCTTTTACATCCATGTATGGAAGAACCCCGGCAGGCATCTGCCAAAAAAAAGGGTCAATTTTTGGAGGGCTTGTGAAAAGCCATTGCTTGTTGCTTTTACATCCATGTATGGAAGAACCCCGGCAGGCATCTGCCAAAAAAAAGGGTCAATTTTTGGAGGGCTTGTGAAAAGCCATTGCTTGTTGCTTTTACATCCATCTATGGAAGAACCCCGGCAGGCATCTGCCAAAAAAAGGGTCAATTTTTGGAGGGCTTGTGAAAAGCCATTGCTTGTTGCTATTACATCCATGTATGGAAGAACCCCGGCAGGCATCTGCCAAAAAAAAGGGTAAATTTTTGGAGGGCTTGTGAAAAGCCATTGCTTGTTGCTTTTACATCCATGTATGGAAGAACCCCGGCAGGCATCTGTCAAAAAAAGGGTCAATTTTTGGAGGGCTTGTGAAAAGTCATTGCTTGTTGCTTTTACATCCATCTATGGAAGAACACCGGCAGGCATCTGCCAATAAAAAGGGTCAATATTTGGAGGGCTTGTGAAAAGCCATTGCTTGTTGCTATTACATCCATGTATGGAAGAACCCCGGCAGGTATCTGCCAAAAAAAGGGTCAATTTTTGGAGGGCTTGTGAAAAGCCATTGCTTGTTGCTTTTACATCCATGTATGGAAGAACCCCGGCAGGCATCTGCCAATAAAAAGAGTACATTTTTGGAGGGCTTGTGAAAAGCCATTGCTTGTTGCTTTTACATCCATGTATGGAAGAACCCCGGCAGGCATCTGCCAAAAAAAAGGGTCAATTTTTGGAGGGCTTGTGAAAAGTCATTGCTTGTTGCTTTTACATCCATGTATGGAAGAACCCCGGCAGGCATCTGCCAAAAAAAGGGTAAATTTTTGGAGGGCTTGTGAAAAGCCATTTTCTTGTTGCTTTTACATCCATCTATGGAAGAACCCCGGCAGGTATCTGCCAAAAAAAGGGTCAATTTTTGGAGGGCTTGTGAAAAGTCATTGCTTGTTGCTTTTACATCCATGTATGGAAGAACCCCGGCAGGCATCTGCCAATAAAAAGGGTCAATTTTTGGAGGGCTTGTGAAAAGCCATTGCTTGTTGCTTTTACATCCATGTATGGAAGAACCCCGGCAGGCATCTGCCAAAAAAAGGGTCAATTTTTGGAGGGCTTGTGAAAAGTCATTGCTTGTTGCTTTTACATCCATGTATGGAAGAACCCCGGCAGGCATCTGCCAATAAAAAGAGTAAATTTTTGGAGGGCTTGTGAAAAGTCATTGCTTGTTGCTTTTACATCCATGTATGGAAGAACCCCGGCAGGCATCTGCCAATAAAAAGAGTAAATTTTTGGAGGGCTTGTAAAAAGTCATTGCTTGTTGCTTTTACATCCATCTATGGAAGAACCCCGGCAGGCATCTGCCAAAAAAAAGGGTCAATTTTTGGAGGGCTTGTGAAAAGTCATTGCTTGTTGCTTTTACATCCATGTATGGAAGAACCCCGGCAGGCATCTGCCAAAAAAAGCGTCAATTTTTGGAGGGCTTGTGAAAAGCCATTGCTTGTTGCTTTTACATCCACATATGGAAGAACCCCGGCAGGCATCTGCCAAAAAAAAGGGTCAATTTTTGGAGGGCTTGTGAAAAGTCATTGCTTGTTGCTTTTACATCCATGTATGGAAGAACCCCGGCAGGCATCTGCCCAAAAAAAGGGTCAATTTTTGGAGGGCTTGTGAAAAGCCATTGCTTGTTGCTTTTACATCCATGTATGGAAGAACCCCGGCAGGCATCTGCCAAAAAAAATAGTAAATTTTTGGAGGGCTTTTAAAAAGTCATTGCTTGTTGGTTTTACATCCATGTATGGAAGAACCCCGGCAGGCATCTGCCAATAAAAAGAGTAAATTTTTGGAGGGCTTGTGAAAAGCCATTGCTTGTTGCTTTTACATCCAGCTATGGAAGAACCCCGGCAGGCATCTGCCAAAAAAAGGGTCAATTTTTGGAGGGCTTGTGAAAAGCCATTGCTTGTTGCTTTTACATCCATCTATGGAAGAACCCCGGCAGGCATCTGCCCAAAAAAGCGTCAATTTTTGGAGGGCTTGTGAAAAGCCATTGCTTGTTGCTTTTACATCCATGTATGGAAGAACCCAGGCAGGCATCTGCCAAAAAAAGGGTCAATTTTTGGAGGGCTTGTGAAAAGCCATTGCTTGTTTCTTTTACATCCATGTATGGAAGAACCCCGGCAGGCATCTGCCAAAAAAAGGGTCAATTTTTGGAGGGCTTGTGAAAAGTCATTGCTTGTTGCTTTTACATCCATGTATGGAAGAACCCCGGCAGGCATCTGCCAAAAAAAAAGGGTAAATTTTTGGAGGGCTTGTGAAAAGCCATTAATTGTTGCTTTTACATCCATGTATGGAAGAACACCGGCAGGCATCTGCCAAAAAAAGGGTCAATTTTTGGAGGGCTTGTCAAAAGCCATTGCTTGTTGCTTTTACATCCATCTATGGAAGAACCCCGGCAGGTATCTGCCAAAAAAAGGGTCAATTTTTGGAGGGCTTGTGAAAAGTTATTGCTTGTTGCTTTTACATCCATCTATGGAAGAACCCCGGCAGGCATCTGCCAAAAAAAAGGGTCAATTTTTGGAGGGCTTGTGAAAAGCCATTGCTTGTTGCTTTTACATCCATGTATGGAAGAACCCCGGCAGGCATCTGCCAAAAAAAAGGGTCAATTTTTGGAGGGCTTGTAAAAAAACATTGCTTGTTGCTTTTACATCCATCTATGGAAGAACCCCGGCAGGCATCTGCCAAAAAAAAGGGTCAATTTTTGGAGGGCTTGTGAAAAGCCATTGCTTGTTGCTATTACATCCATGTATGGAAGAACCCCGGCAGGCATCTGCCAAAAAAAGGGTAAATTTTTGGAGGGCTTGTGAAAAGCCATTGCTTGTTGCTTTTACATCCATCTATGGAAGAACCCCGGCAGGTATCTGCCAAAAAAAGGGTCAATTTTTGGAGGGCTTGTGAAAAGTCATTGCTTGTTGCTTTTACATCCATGTATGGAAGAACCCCGGCAGGCATCTGCCAATAAAAAGGGTCAATTTTTGGAGGGCTTGTGAAAAGCCATTGCTTGTTGCTTTTACATCCATGTATGGAAGAACCCCGGCAGGCATCTGCCAAAAAAAAGGGTCAATTTTTGGAGGGCTTGTGAAAAGTCATTGCTTGTTGCTTTTACATCCATGTATGGAAGAACCCCGGCAGGCATCTGCCAAAAAAAGCGTCAATTTTTGGAGGGCTTGTGAAAAGCCATTGCTTGTTACTTTTACATCCATGTATGGAAGAACCCCGGCAGGCATCTGCCAATAAAAAGCGTCAATTTTTGGAGGGCCTGTGAAAAGCCATTGCTTGTTGATTTTACATCCATGTATGGAAGAACCCCGGCAGGCATCTGCCAAAAAAAGCGTAAATTTTTGGAGGGCTTGTGAAAAGCCATTGCTTGTTGCTATTACATCCATGTATGGAAGAACCCCGGCATGTATCTGCCAATAAAAAGAGTACATTTTTGGAGGGCTTTTAAAAAGTCATTGCTTGTTGCTTTTACATCCATGTATGGAAGAACCCCGGCAGGCATCTGCCAATAAAAAGAGTACATTTTTGGAGGGCTTGTGAAAAGCCATTGCTTGTTGCTTTTACATCCATGTATGGAAGAACCCCGGCAGGCATCTGCCAAAAAAAGCGTCAATTTTTTTAGGGCTTGTGAAAAGCCATTGCTTGTTGCTTTTACATCCATCTATGGAAGAACCCCGGCAGGCATCTGACAAAAAAAGCGTCAATATTTTTAGGGCTTGTGAAAAGCCATTGCTTGTTGCTTTTACATCCATGTATGGAAGAAACCCGGCAGGCATCTGCCAAAAAAAGCGTCAATTTTTGGAGGGCTTGTGAAAAGTCATTGCTTGTTGCTTTTACATCCATCTATGGAAGAACCCCGGCAGGCATCTGCCAAAAAAAGGGTCAATTTTTGGAGGGCTTGTGAAAAGCCATTGCTTGTTGCTTTTACATCCATCTATGGAAGAACCCCGGCAGGTATCTGCCAAAAAAAAGGGTCAATTTTTGGAGGGCTTGTGAAAAGCCATTGCTTGTTGCTTTTACATCCATGTATGGAAGAACCCCGGCAGGCATCTGCCAAAAAAAGCGTCAATTTTTGGAGGGCTTGTGAAAAGCCATTGCTTGTTGCTTTTAGATCCATGTATGGAAGAACCCCGGCAGGCATCTGCCAAAAAAAAGGGTCAATTTTTGGAGGGCTTGTGAAAAGCCATTGCTTGTTGCTTTTACATCCATCTATGGAAGAACCCCGGCAGGCATCTGCCAAAAAAAAGGGTCAATTTTTGGAGGGCTTGTGAAAAGCCATTGATTGTTGCTTTTACATCCATGTATGGAAGAACCCCGGCAGGCATCAATAAAAAGCGTCAATTTTTGGAGGGCTTGTGAAAAGCCATTGCTTGTTGCTTTTACATCCATGTATGGAAGAACCCCGGCAGGCATCAAAAAAAAGGGTCAAATTTTGGAGGGCTTGTGAAAAGCCATTGCTTGTTTCTTTTACATCCATCTATGGAAGAACCCCGGCAGGCATCTGCCAAAAAAAGCGTCAATTTTTGGAGGGCTTGTGAAAAGCCATTGCTTGTTGCTTTTACATCAATGTATGGAAGAACCCCGGCAGACCTCTGCCAAAAAAAGCGTACATTTTTGGAGGGCTTGTGAAAAGCCATTGCTTGTTGCTTTTACATCCATGTATGGAAGAACCCCGGCATGTATCTGCCAATAAAAAGAGTAAATTTTTGGAGGGCTTTTAAAAAGTCATTGCTTGTTGCATTTACATCCATGTATGGAAGAACCCCGGCAGGCATCTGCCAATAAAAAGGGTCAATTTTTGGAGGGCTTGTGAAAAGCCATTGCTTGTTGCTTTTACATCCATGTATGGAAGAACCCCGGCAGGCATCTGCCAAAAAAAAGGGTCAATTTTTGGAGGGCTTGTGAAAAGTCATTGCTTGTTGCTTTTACATCCATGTATGGAAGAACCCCGGCAGGCATCTGCCAAAAAAAGCGTCAATTTTTGGAGGGCTTGTGAAAAGCCATTGCTTGTTGCTTTTACATCCATGTATGGAAGAACCCCGGCAGGCATCTGCCAAAAAAAGGGTCAATTTTTGGAGGGCTTGTGAAAAGCCATTGCTTGTTGCTTTTACATCCATCTATGGAAGAACCCCGGCAGGTATCTGCCAAAAAAAAGGGTCAATTTTTGGAGGGCTTGTGAAAAGCCATTGCTTGTTGCTTTTACATCCATGTATGGAAGAACCCCGGCAGGCATCTGCCAAAAAAAGCGTCAATTTTTGGAGGGCTTGTGAAAAGCCATTGCTTGTTGCTTTTACATCCATGTATGGAAGAACCCCGGCAGGCATCTGCCAAAAAAAAGAGTAAATTTTTGGAGGGCTTGTGAAAAGTCATTGCTTGTTGCTTTTACATCCATGTATGGAAGAACCCCGGCAGGCATCTGCCAAAAAAATCGTCAATTTTTGGAGGGCTTGTGAAAAGCCATTGTTTGTTGCTTTTACATCCATGTATGGAAGAACCCCGGCAGGCATCTGCCATAAAAAAGGGTCAACTTTTGGAGGGCTTGTGAAAAGCCATTGCTTGTTGCTTTTACATCCATGTATGGAAGAACCCCGGCAGGCATCTTCCAATAAAAAGGGTCAATTTTTGGAGGGCTTGTCAAAAGCCATTGCTTGTTGCTTTTACATCCATGTATGGAAGAACCCCGGCAGGCATCTGCCAAAAAAAAGCGTCAATTTTTGGAGGGCTTGTGAAAAGCCATTGCTTGTTGCTTTTACATCCATGTATGGAAGAACCCCGGCAGGTATCTGCCAATAAAAAGAGTAAATTTTTGGAGGGCTTGTGAAAAGTCATTGCTTGTTGCTTTTACATCCATCTATGGAAGAACCCCGGCAGGCATCTGCCAAAAAAAGCGTACATTTTTGGAGGGCTTGTGAAAAGCCATTGCTTGTTGCTTTTACATCCATGTATGGAAGAACCCCGGCAGGCATCTGCCAAAAAAAAGGGTCAATTTTTGGAGGGCTTGTGAAAAGCCAATGCTTGTTGCTTTTACATCCATGTATGGAAGAACCCCGGCAGGCATCTGCCAAAAAAAAGGGTCAATTTTTGGAGGGCTTGTGAAAAGTCATTGCTTGTTGCTTTTACATCCATGTATGGAAGAACCCCGGCAGGCATCTGCCAAAAAAAAGGGTCAATTTTTGGAGGGCTTGTGAAAAGCCATTGATTGTTGCTTTTACATCCATGTATGGAAGAACCCCGGCAGGCATCTGCCAAAAAAAAGGGTCAATTTTTGGAGGGCTTGTGAAAAGCCATTGATTGTTGCTTTTACATCCATGTATGGAAGAACCCCGGCAGGCATCTGCCAAAAAAAGCGTAAATTTTTGGAGGGCTTGTGAAAAGTCATTGCTTTTTGCTTTTACATCCATCTATGGAAGAACCCCGGCAGGCATCTGCCAAAAAAAAGGGTCAATTTTTGGAGGGCTTGTGAAAAGCCATTGATTGTTGCTTTTACATCCATGAATGGAAGAACCCCGGCAGGCATCTGCCAAAAAAAGGGTCAATTTTTGGAGGGCTTGTAAAAAGTCATTGCTTGTTGAATTTACATCCATGTATGGAAGAACCCCGGCAGGCATCTGCCAATAAAAAGAGTAAATTTTTGGAGGGCTTGTGAAAAGTCATTGCTTGTTGCTTTTACATCCATGTATGGAAGAACCCCGGCAGGCATCTGCCAATAAAAAGAGTAAATTTTTGGAGGGCTTGTGAAAAGCCATTGCTTGTTGCTTTTACATCCATGTATGGAAGAACCCCGGCAGGCAACTGCCAATAAAAAGAGTAAATTTTTGGAGGGCTTGTGAAAAGTCATTGCTTGTTGCTTTTACATCCATCTATGGAAGAACCCCGGCAGGCATCTGCCAAAAAAAAGGGTCAATTTTTGAAGGGCTTGTGAAAAACCATTGCTTGTTGCTTTTACATCCATGTATGGAAGAACCCCGGCAGGCATCTGCCAAAAAAAGCGTCAATTTTTGGAGGGCTTGTGAAAAGCCATTGCTTGTTGCTTTTACATCCATGTATGGAAGAACCCCGGCAGGCATCTGCCAAAAAAAAGGGTCAATTTTTGGAGGGCTTGTGAAAAGTCATTGCTTGTTGCTTTTACATCCATGTATGGAAGAACCCCGGCAGGCATCTGCCAAAAAAAAGGGTCAATTTTTGGAGGGCTTGTGAAAAGTCATTGCTTGTTGAATTTACATCAATGTATGGAAGAACCCCGGCAGACCTCTGCCAAAAAAAGCGTCAATTTTTGGAGGGCTTGTGAAAAGCCATTGCTTGTTGCATTTACATCCATGTATGGAAGAACCCCGGCAGGCATCTGCCAAAAAAAGCGTCAATTTTTGGAGGGCTTGTGAAAAGTCATTGCTTGTTGCTTTTACATCCATGTATGGAAGAACCCCGGCAGGCATCTGCCAATAAAAAGAGTAAATTTTTGGAGGCCTTGTGAAAAGTCATTGCTTGTTGATTTTACATCCATGTATGGAAGAACCCCGGCAGGCATCTGCCAAAAAAAAGGGTCAATTTTTGGAGGGCTTGTGAAAAGCCATTGCTTGTTGCTTTTACATCCATGTATGGAAGAACCCCGGCAGGCATCTGCCAAAAAAAAGGGTCAATTTTTGGAGGGCTTGTGAAAAGCCATTGCTTGTTGCTTTTACATCCATCTATGGAAGAACCCCGGCAGGCATCTGCCAATAAAAAGAGTAAATTTTTGGAGGGCTTGTGAAAAGTCATTGCTTGTTGCTTTTACATCCATGTATGGAAGAACCCCGGCAGGCATCTGCCAATAAAAAGAGTAAATTTTTGGAGGGCTTGTGAAAAGCCATTGCTTGTTGCTTTTACATCCATGTATGGAAGAACCCCGGCAGGCATCTGCCAATAAAAAGGGTACATTTTTGGAGGGCTTGTGAAAAGTCATTGCTTGTTGCTTTTACATCCATCTATGGAAGAACCCCGGCAGGCATCTGCCAAAAAAAAGGGTCAATTTTTGGAGGGCTTGTGAAAAGCCATTGATTGTTGCTTTTACATCCATGTATGGAAGAACCCCGGCAGGCATCTGCCAAAAAAAGCGTAAATTTTTGGAGGGCTTGTGAAAAGTCATTGCTTGTTGCTTTTACATCCATGTATGGAAGAACCCCGGCAGGCATCTGCCAATAAAAAGAGTAAATTTTTGGAGGGCTTGTGAAAAGTCATTGCTTGTTGCTTTTACATCCATCAATGGAAGAACCCCGGCAGGCATCTGCCAATAAAAAGAGTAAATTTTTGGAGGGCTTGTGAAAAGCCATTGCTTGTTGCTTTTACATCCATGTATGGAAGAACCCCCGGCAGGTATCTGCCAATAAAAAGGGTAAATTTTTGGAGGGCTTGTGAAAAGTCATTGCTTGTTGCTTTTACATCCATGTATGGAAGAACCCCGGCAGGCATCTGCCAAAAAAAAGGGTCAATTTTTGGAGGGCTTGTGAAAAGCCATTGCTTGTTGCTTTTACATCAATGTATGGAAGAACCCCGGCAGACCTCTGCCAAAAAAAGCGTCAATTTTTGGAGGGCTTGTGAAAAGTCATTGCTTGTTGCTTTTACATCCATGTATGGAAGAACCCCGGCAGGCATCTGCCAAAAAAAAGGGTCAATTTTTGGAGGGCTTGTGAAAAGTCATTGCTTGTTGCTTTTACATCCATGTATGGAAGAACCCCGGCAGGCATCTGCCAAAAAAAAGGGTCAATTTTTGGAGGGCTTGTGAAAAGCCATTGCTTGTTGCTTTTACATCAATGTATGGAAGAACCCCGGCAGACCTCTGCCAAAAAAAGCGTCAATTTATGGAGGGCTTGTGAAAAGTCATTGCTTGTTGAATTTACATCCATGTATGGAAGAACCCCGGCAGGCATCTGCCAATAAAAAGAGTAAATTTTTGGAGGGCTTGTGAAAAGTCATTGCTTGTTGCTTTTACATCCATGTATGGAAGAACCCCGGCAGTTATCTGCCAATAAAAAGAGTAAATTTTTGGAGGGCTTGTGAAAAGCCATTGCTTGTTGCTTTTACATCCATGTATGGAAGAACCCCGGCAGGCATCTGCCAAAAAAAA
Source organism: Rhinoderma darwinii (assembly GCF_050947455.1). Lineage (NCBI taxonomy): Eukaryota > Metazoa > Chordata > Amphibia > Anura > Rhinodermatidae > Rhinoderma > Rhinoderma darwinii. Next base: position 125,705 of record NW_027464015.1, on the reverse strand, counting down.
GGGTCAATTTTTGGAGGGCTTGTGAAAAGCCATTGATTGCTGCTTTTACATCCATGTATGGAAGAACCCCGGCAGGCATCTGCCAAAAAAAAGGGTCAATTTTTGGAGGGCTTGTGAAAAGTCATTGCTTGTTGCTTTTACATCCATGTATGGAAGAACCCCGGCAGGCATCTGCCAATAAATGAGTAAATTTTTGGAGGGCTTGTGAAAAGCCATTGCTTGTTGCTTTTACATCCATGTATGGAAGAACCCCGGCAGGCATCTGCCAATAAAAATTGTAAATTTTTGGAGGGCTTGTGAAAAGTCATTGCTTGTTGCTTTTACATCCATCTATGGAAGAACCCCGGCAGGCATCTGCCAAAAAAATGGGTCAATTTTTGGAGGGCTTGTGAAAAGCCATTGATTGCTGCTTTTACATCCATGTATGGAAGAACCCCGGCAGGCATCTGCCAAAAAAAAGGGTCAATTTTTGGAGGGCTTGTGAAAAGCCATTGCTTGTTGCTTTTACATCAATGTATGGAAGAACCCCGGCAGACCTCTGCCAAAAAAAGCGTCAATTTTTGGAGGGCTTGTGAAAAGTCATTGCTTGTTGCTTTTACATCCATGTATGGAAGAACCCCGGCAGGCATCTGCCAAAAAAAAGGGTACATTTTTGGAGGGCTTGTGAAAAGCCATTGCTTGTTGCTTTTACATCAATGTATGGAAGAACCCCGGCAGACATCTGCCAATAAAAAGGGTCAATTTTTGGAGGGCTTGTGAAAAGTCATTGCTTGTTGCTTTTACATCCATGTATGGAAGAACCCCGGCAGGCATCTGCCAAAAAAAGCGTCAATTTTTGGAGGGCTTGTGAAAAGTCATTGCTTGTTGCTTTTACATCCATGTATGGAAGAACCCCGGCAGGCATCTGCAAATAAAAAGAGTAAATTTTTGGAGGGCTTGTGAAAAGCCATTGCTTGTTGCTTTTACATCCATGTATGGAAGAACCCCGGCAGGCATCTGCCAAAAAAAGCGTAAATTTTTGGAGGGCTTGTGAAAAGTCATTGCTTGTTGCTTTTACATCCATCTATGGAAGAACCCCGGCAGGCATCTGCCAAAAAAAGCGTAAATTTTTGGAGGGCTTGTTAAAAGTCATTGCTTGTTGCTTTTACATCCATGTATGGAAGAACCCCGGCAGGCATCTGCCAAAAAAAAGGGTCAATTTTTGGAGGGCTTGTGAAAAGCCATTGATTGTTGCTTTTACATCCATGTATGGAAGAACCCCGGCAGGCATCTGCCAAAAAAAAGGGTCAATTTTTGGAGGGCTTGTGAAAAGCCATTGCTTGTTGCTTTTACATCCATGTATGGAAGAACCCCGGCAGACCTCTGCCAAAAAAAGCGTAAATTTTTGGAGGGCTTGTGAAAAGTCATTGCTTGTTGCTTTTACATCCATGTATGGAAGAACCCCGGCAGGCATCTGCCAATAAAAAGAGTAAATTTTTGGAGGTCTTGTGAAAAGTCATTGCTTGTTGCTTTTACATCCATGTATGGAAGAACCCCGGCAGACCTCTGCCAAAAAAAGCGTAAATTTTTGGAGGGCTTGTGAAAAGTCATTGCTTGTTGCTTTTACATCCATGTATGGAAGAACCCCGGCAGGCATCTGCCAATAAAAAGAGTAAATTTTTGGAGGTCTTGTGAAAAGTCATTGCTTGTTGCTTTTACATCCATGTATGGAAGAACCCCGGCAGGCATCTGCCAAAAAAAAGTGTCAATTTTTGGAGGGCTTGTGAAAAGCCATTGCTTGTTGCTTTTACATCCATGTATGGAAGAACCCCGGCAGACCTCTGCCAAAAAAAGCGTCAATTTTTGGAGGGCTTGTGAAAAGTCATTGCTTGTTGAATTTACATCCATGTATGGAAGAACCCCGGCAGGCATCTGCCAATAAAAAGAGTAAATTTTTGGAGGGCTTGTGAAAAGTCATTGCTTGTTGCTTTTACATCCATGTATGGAAGAACCCCGGCAGGCATCTGCCAATAAAAAGAGTAAATTTTTGGAGGGCTTGTGAAAAGCCATTGCTTGTTGCTTTTACATCCATGTATGGAAGAACCCCGGCAGGCATCTGCCAATAAAAAGAGTAAATTTTTGGAGGGCTTGTGAAAAGCCATTGCTTGTTGCTTTTACATCCATGTATGGAAGAACCCCGGCAGGCAACTGCCAATAAAAAGAGTAAATTTTTGGAGGGCTTGTGAAAAGCCATTGCTTGTTGCTTTTACATCCATGTATGGAAGAACCCCGGCAGGCATCTGCCAATAAAAATTGTAAATTTTTGGAGGGCTTGTGAAAAGTCATTGCTTGTTGCTTTTACATCCATCTATGGAAGAACCCCGGCAGGCATCTGCCAAAAAAAAGGGTCAATTTTTGGAGGGCTTGTGAAAAGCCATTGATTGTTGCTTTTACATCCATGTATGGAAGAACCCCGGCAGGCATCTGCCAAAAAAAGCGCACATTTTTGGAGGGCTTGTGAAAAGTCATTGCTTGTTGGTTTTACATCCATGTATGGAAGAACCCCGGCAGGCATCTGCCAATAAAAAGAGTAAATTTTTGGAGGGCTTGTGAAAAGTCATTGCTTGTTGCTTTTACATCCATGTATGGAAGAACCCCGGCAGGCATCTGCCAAAAAAAAGGGTCAATTTTTGGAGGGCTTGTGAAAAGTCATTGCTTGTTGCTTTTACATCCATCTATGGAAGAACCCCGGCAGGCATCTGCCAAAAAAAAGGGTCAATTTTTGGAGGGCTTGTGAAAAGCCATTGCTTGTTGCTTTTACATCCATGTATGGAAGAACCCCGGCAGGCATCTGCCAAAAAAAGCGTCAATTTTTGGAGGGCTTGTGAAATGCCATTGCTTGTTGCTTTTACATCCATGTATGGAAGAACCCCGGCAGGCATCTGCCAATAAAAAGGGTCAATTTTTGGAGGGCTTGTGAAAAGCCATTGCTTGTTGCTTTTACATCCATGTATGGAAGAACCCCGGCAGGCATCTACCAAAAAAAAGGGTCAATTTTTGGAGGACTTGTGAAAAGTCATTGCTTGTTGCTTTTACATCCATGTATGGAAGAACCCCGGCAGGCATCTGCCAAAAAAAGCGTAAATTTTTGGAGGGCTTGTGAAAAGCCATTGCTTGTTGCTTTTACATCCATGTATGGAAGAACCCCGGCAGGCATCTGCCAAAAAAAAGGGTCAATTTTTGGAGGGCTTGTGAAAAGCCATTGCTTGTTGCTTTTACATCCATCTATGGAAGAACCCCGGCAGGCATCTGCCAAAAAAAGGGTCAATTTTTGGAGGGCTTGTGAAAAGTCATTGCTTGTTGCTTTTACATCCATGTATGGAAGAACCCCGGCAGGCATCTGCCAATAAAAAGGGTCAATTTTTGGAGGGCTTGTGAAAAGCCATTGCTTGTTGCTTTTACATCCATGTATGGAAGAACCCTGGCAGGCATCTGCCAAAAAAAAGGGTCAATTTTTGGAGGGCTTGTGAAAAGTCATTGCTTGTTGCTTTTACATCCATCTATGGAAGAACCCCGGCAGGCATCTGCCAAAAAAAAGGGTCAATTTTTGGAGGGCTTGTGAAAAGCCATTGATTGTTGCTTTTACATCCATGTATGGAAGAACCCCGGCAGGCATCTGCCAAAAAAAAGGGTCAATTTTTGGAGGGCTTGTGAAAAGCCATTGCTTGTTGCTTTTACATCCATCTATGGAAGAACCCCGGCAGGTATCTGCCAAAAAAAGGGTCAATTTTTGGAGGGCTTGTGAAAAGCCATTGCTTGTTGCTTTTACATCCATGTATGGAAGAACCCCGGCAGGCATCTGTCAATAAAAAGAGTAAATTTTTGGAGGGCTTGTTAAAAGCCATTGCTTGTTGCTTTTACATCCATGTATGGAAGAACCCCGGCAGGCATCTGCCAATAAAAAGAGTAAATTTTTGGAGGGCTTTTGAAAAGTCATTGCTTGTTGCTTTTACATCCATCTATGGAAGAACCCCGGCAGGCATCTGCCAAAAAAAGGGTCAATTTTTGGAGGGCTTGGGAAAAGTCATTGCTTGTTGCTTTTACATCCATGTATGGAAGAATCCCGGCAGGCATCTGCCAAAAAAAAGGGTCAATTTTTGGAGGGCTTGTGAAAAGCCATTGCTTGTTGCTTTTACATCCATGTATGGAAGAACCCCGGCAGGCATCTGCCAATAAAAAGCGTCAATTTTTGGAGGGCTTGTGAAAAGCCATTGCTTGTTGCTTTTACATCCATGTATGGAAGAACCCCGGCAGGCATCTGCCAAAAAAAGCGTCAATTTTTGTAGGGCTTGTGAAAAGCCATTGCTTGTTGCTTTTACATCCATGTATGGAAGAACCCCGGCAGGTATCTGCCAATAAAAAGAGTAAATTTTTGGAGGGCTTGTGAAAAGCCATTGCTTGTTGCTTTTACATCCATGTATGGAAGAACCCCGGCAGGCATCTTCCAAAAAAAGCGTACATTTTTGGAGGGCTTGTGAAAAGCCATTGCTTGTTGCTTTTACATCCATCTATGGAAGAACCCCGGCAGGCATCTGCCAAAAAAAGGGTCAATTTTTGGACGGCTTGTGAAAAGCCATTGCTTGTTGCTTTTACATCCATGTATGGAAGAACCCCGGCAGGCATCTGCCAATAAAAAGAGTAAATTTTTGGAGGGCTTGTGAAAAGCCATTGCTTGTTGCTTTTACATCCATGTATGGAAGAACCCCGGCAGGAATCTGCCAAAAAAAAGAGTAAATTTTTGGAGGGCTTGTGAAAAGCCATTGCTTGTTGCTTTTACATCCATGTATGGAAGAACCCCGGCAGGCATCTGCCAAAAAAAGCGTCAATTTTTGGAGGGCTTGTGAAAAGTCATTGCTTGTTGCTTTTACATCCATGTATGGAAGAACCCCGGCAGGCATCTGCCAAAAAAAGCGTCAATTTTTGGAGGGCTTGTGAAAAGCCATTGCTTGTTGCTTTTACATCCATGTATGGAAGAACCCCGGCAGGCATCTGCCAAAAAAAGCGTCAATTTTTGGAGGGCTTGTGAAAAGCCATTGCTTGTTGCTTTTACATCCATGTATGGAAGAACCCCGGCAGGCATCTGCCAAAAAAAATGGTCAATTTTTGGAGGGCTTGTGAAAAGTCATTGCTTGTTGCTTTTACATCCATGTATGGAAGAACCCCGCCAGGCATCTGCCAAAAAAAGCGTCAATTTTTTGAGGGCTTGTGAAAAGCCATTGCTTGTTGCTTTTACATCCATGTATGGAAGAACCCCGGCAGGCATCTGCCAAAAAAAATGGTCAATTTTTGGAGGGCTTGTGAAAAGTCATTGCTTGTTGCTTTTACATCCATGTATGGAAGAACCCCGGCAGGCATCTGCCAAAAAAAGCGTCAATTTTTGGAGGGCTTGTGAAAAGCCATTGCTTGTTGCTTTTACATCCATGTATGGAAGAACCCCGGCAGGCATCTGCCAAAAAAAAGGGTCAATTTTTGGAGGGCTTGTGAAAAGCCATTGCTTGTTGCTTTTACATCCATGTATGGAAGAACCCCGGCAGGAATCTGCCAAAAAAGGGTCAATTTTTGGAGGGCTTGTGAAAAGCCATTGCTTGTTGCTTTTACATCCATGTATGGAAGAACCCCGGCAGGTATCTGCCAATAAAAATAGTAAATTTTTGGAGGGCTTTTGAAAAGTCATTGCTTGTTGCTTTTACATCCATCTATGGAAGAACCCCGGCAGGCATCTGCCAATAAAAAGCGTCAATTTTTGGAGGGCTTGTGAAAAGCCATTGCTTGTTGCTTTTACATCCATGTATGGAAGAACCCCGGCAGGCATCTGCCAAAAAAAAGGGTACATTTTTGAAGGGCTTGTGAAAAGCCATTGCTTGTTGCTTTTACATCCATCTATGGAAGAACCCCGGCAGGCATCTGCCAAAAAAATCGTCAATTTTTGGAGGGCTTGTGAAAAGCCATTGATTGTTGCTTTTACATCCATGTATGGAAGAACCCCGGCAGGCATCTGCCAAAAAAAAGGGTCAATTTTTGGAGGGCTTGTGAAAAGCCATTGCTTGTTGCTTTTACATCCATCTATGGAAGAACCCCGGCAGGTATCTGCCAAAAAAAGGGTCAATTTTTGGAGGGCTTGTGAAAAGCCATTGCTTGTTGCTTTTACATCCATGTATGGAAGAACCCCGGCAGGCATCTGTCAATAAAAAGAGTAAATTTTTGGAGGGCTTGTTAAAAGCCATTGCTTGTTGCTTTTACATCCATGTATGGAAGAACCCCGGCAGGCATCTGCCAATAAAAAGAGTAAATTTTTGGAGGGCTTTTGAAAAGTCATTGCTTGTTGCTTTTACATCCATCTATGGAAGAACCCCGGCAGGCATCTGCCAAAAAAAGGGTCAATTTTTGGAGGGCTTGGGAAAAGTCATTGCTTGTTGCTTTTACATCCATGTATGGAAGAATCCCGGCAGGCATCTGCCAAAAAAAAGGGTCAATTTTTGGAGGGCTTGTGAAAAGCCATTGCTTGTTGCTTTTACATCCATGTATGGAAGAACCCCGGCAGGCATCTGCCAATAAAAAGCGTCAATTTTTGGAGGGCTTGTGAAAAGCCATTGCTTGTTGCTTTTACATCCATGTATGGAAGAACCCCGGCAGGCATCTGCCAAAAAAAGCGTCAATTTTTGTAGGGCTTGTGAAAAGCCATTGCTTGTTGCTTTTACATCCATGTATGGAAGAACCCCGGCAGGTATCTGCCAATAAAAAGAGTAAATTTTTGGAGGGCTTGTGAAAAGCCATTGCTTGTTGCTTTTACATCCATGTATGGAAGAACCCCGGCAGGCATCTTCCAAAAAAAGCGTACATTTTTGGAGGGCTTGTGAAAAGCCATTGCTTGTTGCTTTTACATCCATCTATGGAAGAACCCCGGCAGGCATCTGCCAAAAAAAGGGTCAATTTTTGGACGGCTTGTGAAAAGCCATTGCTTGTTGCTTTTACATCCATGTATGGAAGAACCCCGGCAGGCATCTGCCAATAAAAAGAGTAAATTTTTGGAGGGCTTGTGAAAAGCCATTGCTTGTTGCTTTTACATCCATGTATGGAAGAACCCCGGCAGGAATCTGCCAAAAAAAAGAGTAAATTTTTGGAGGGCTTGTGAAAAGCCATTGCTTGTTGCTTTTACATCCATGTATGGAAGAACCCCGGCAGGCATCTGCCAAAAAAAGCGTCAATTTTTGGAGGGCTTGTGAAAAGTCATTGCTTGTTGCTTTTACATCCATGTATGGAAGAACCCCGGCAGGCATCTGCCAAAAAAAGCGTCAATTTTTGGAGGGCTTGTGAAAAGCCATTGCTTGTTGCTTTTACATCCATGTATGGAAGAACCCCGGCAGGCATCTGCCAAAAAAAGCGTCAATTTTTGGAGGGCTTGTGAAAAGCCATTGCTTGTTGCTTTTACATCCATGTATGGAAGAACCCCGGCAGGCATCTGCCAAAAAAAATGGTCAATTTTTGGAGGGCTTGTGAAAAGTCATTGCTTGTTGCTTTTACATCCATGTATGGAAGAACCCCGCCAGGCATCTGCCAAAAAAAGCGTCAATTTTTTGAGGGCTTGTGAAAAGCCATTGCTTGTTGCTTTTACATCCATGTATGGGAGAACCCCGGCAGGCATCTGCCAAAAAAAATGGTAAATTTTTGGAGGGCTTGTGAAAAGTCATTGCTTGTTGCTTTTACATCCATGTATGGAAGAACCCCGGCAGGCATCTGCCAAAAAAAGCGTCAATTTTTGGAGGGCTTGTGAAAAGCCATTGCTTGTTGCTTTTACATCCATGTATGGAAGAACCCCGGCAGGCATCTGCCAAAAAAAAGGGTCAATTTTTGGAGGGCTTGTGAAAAGCCATTGCTTGTTGCTTTTACATCCATGTATGGAAGAACCCCGGCAGGAATCTGCCAAAAAAGGGTCAATTTTTGGAGGGCTTGTGAAAAGCCATTGCTTGTTGCTTTTACATCCATGTATGGAAGAACCCCGGCAGGTATCTGCCAATAAAAATAGTAAATTTTTGGAGGGCTTTTGAAAAGTCATTGCTTGTTGCTTTTACATCCATCTATGGAAGAACCCCGGCAGGCATCTGCCAATAAAAAGCGTCAATTTTTGGAGGGCTTGTGAAAAGCCATTGCTTGTTGCTTTTACATCCATGTATGGAAGAACCCCGGCAGGCATCTGCCAAAAAAAAGGGTACATTTTTGAAGGGCTTGTGAAAAGCCATTGCTTGTTGCTTTTACATCCATCTATGGAAGAACCCCGGCAGGCATCTGCCAAAAAAATCGTCAATTTTTGGAGGGCTTGTGAAAAGCCATTGCTTGTTGCTTTTACATCCATGTATGGAAGAACCCCGGCAGGCATCTGCCAATAAAAAGAGTAAATTTTTGGAGGGCTTGTGAAAAGCCATTGCTTGTTGCTTTTACATCCATGTATGGAAGAACCCCGGCAGGCATCTGCCAATAAAAAGGGTAAATTTTTGGAGGGCTTGTGAAAAGCCATTGCTTGTTGATTTTACGTCCATGTATGGAAGAACCCCGGCAGGCATCTGCCAATAAAAAGAGTCAATTTTTGGAGGGCTTGTGAAAAGCCATTGCTTGTTGCTTTTAGATCCATGTATGGAAGAACCCCGGCAGGCATCTGCCAAAAAAAAGGGTCAATTTTTGGAGGGCTTGTGAAAAGCCATTGCTTGTTGCTTTTACATCCATCTATGGAAGAACCCCGGCAGGCATCTGCCAAAAAAAAGGGTCAATTTTTGGAGGGCTTGTGAAAAGCCATTGATTGTTGCTTTTACATCCATGTATGGAAGAACCCCGGCAGGCATCAATAAAAAGCGTCAATTTTTGGAGGGCTTGTGAAAAGCCATTGCTTGTTGCTTTTACATCCATGTATGGAAGAACCCCGGCAGGCATCAAAAAAAAGGGTCAAATTTTGGAGGGCTTGTGAAAAGCCATTGCTTGTTTCTTTTACATCCATCTATGGAAGAACCCCGGCAGGCATCTGCCAAAAAAAGCGTCAATTTTTGGAGGGCTTGTGAAAAGCCATTGCTTGTTGCTTTTACATCAATGTATGGAAGAACCCCGGCAGACCTCTGCCAAAAAAAGCGTACATTTTTGGAGGTCTTGTGAAAAGCCATTGCTTGTTGCTTTTACATCCATGTATGGAAGAACCCCGGCATGTATCTGCCAATAAAAAGAGTAAATTTTTGGAGGGCTTTTAAAAAGTCATTGCTTGTTGCATTTACATCCATGTATGGAAGAACCCCGGCAGGCATCTGCCAATAAAAAGGGTCAATTTTTGGAGGGCTTGTGAAAAGCCATTGCTTGTTGCTTTTACATCCATGTATGGAAGAACCCCGGCAGGCATCTGCCAAAAAAAGGGTCAATTTTTGGAGGGCTTGTGAAAAGCCATTGCTTGTTGCTTTTACATCCATCTATGGAAGAACCCCGGCAGGTATCTGCCAAAAAAAAGGGTCAATTTTTGGAGGGCTTGTGAAAAGCCATTGCTTGTTGCTTTTACATCCATGTATGGAAGAACCCCGGCAGGCATCTGCCAAAAAAAGCGTCAATTTTTGGAGGGCTTGTGAAAAGCCATTGCTTGTTGCTTTTACATCCATGTATGGAAGAACCCCGGCAGGCATCTGCCAAAAAAAAGGGTCAATTTTTGGAGGGCTTGTGAAAAGCCATTGATTGTTGCTTTTACATCCATGTATGGAAGAACCCCGGCAGGCATCTGCCAAAAAAAGCGTAAATTTTTGGAGGGCTTGTGAAAAGTCATTGCTTTTTGCTTTTACATCCATCTATGGAAGAACCCCGGCAGGCATCTGCCAAATAAAAGGGTCAATTTTTGGAGGGCTTGTGAAAAGCCATTGATTGTTGCTTTTACATCCATGAATGGAAGAACCCCGGCAGGCATCTGCCAAAAAAAGGGTCAATTTTTGGAGGGCTTGTAAAAAGTCATTGCTTGTTGAATTTACATCCATGTATGGAAGAACCCCGGCAGGCATCTGCCAATAAAAAGAGTAAATTTTTGGAGGGCTTGTGAAAAGTCATTGCTTGTTGCTTTTACATCCATGTATGGAAGAACCCCGGCAGGCATCTGCCAATAAAAAGAGTAAATTTTTGGAGGGCTTGTGAAAAGCCATTGCTTGTTGCTTTTACATCCATGTATGGAAGAACCCCGGCAGGCAACTGCCAATAAAAAGAGTAAATTTTTGGAGGGCTTGTGAAAAGTCATTGCTTGTTGCTTTTACATCCATGTATGGAAGAACCCCGGCAGGCATCTGCCAATAAAAAGAGTAAATATTTGGAGGGCTTGTGAAAAGTCATTGCTTGTTGCTTTTACATCCATGTATGGAAGAACCCCGGCAGGCATCTGCCAATAAAAAGAGTAAATTTTTGGAGGGCTTGTGAAAAGTCATTGCTTGTTGCTTTTACATCCATCTATGGAAGAACCCCGGCAGGCATCTGCCAAAAAAAAGGGTCAATTTTTGAAGGGCTTGTGAAAAACCATTGCTTGTTGCTTTTACATCCATGTATGGAAGAACCCCGGCAGGCATCTGCCAAAAAAAGCGTCAATTTTTGGAGGGCTTGTGAAAAGCCATTGCTTGTTGCTTTTACATCCATGTATGGAGGAACCCCGGCAGGCATCTGCCAATAAAAAGGGTCAATTTTTGGAGGGCTTGTGAAAAGCCATTGCTTGTTGCTTTTACATCCATGTATGGAAGAACCCCGGCAGGCATCTGCCAAAAAAAGCGTCAATTTTTGGAGGGCTTGTGAAAAGCCATTGCTTGTTGCTTTTACATCCATGTATGGAAGAACCCCGGCAGGCATCTGCCAAAAAAAAGGGTCAATTTTTGGAGGGCTTGTGAAAAGTCATTGCTTGTTACTTTTACATCCATGTATGGAAGAACCGCGGCAGGCATCTGCCAAAAAAAAGGGTCAATTTTTGGAGGGCTTGTGAAAAGCCATTGCTTGTTGAATTTACATCAATGTATGGAAGAACTCCGGCAGACCTCTGCCAAAAAAAGCGTCAATTTTTGGAGGGCTTGTGAAAAGCCATTGCTTGTTGCTTTTACATCCATGTATGGAAGAACCCCGGCAGGCATCTGCCAATAAAAAGAGTAAATATTTGGAGGGCTTGTGAAAAGTCATTGCTTGTTGCTTTTACATCCATGTATGGAAGAACCCCGGCAGGCATCTGCCAATAAAAAGAGTAAATTTTTGGAGGGCTTGTGAAAAGTCATTGCTTGTTGCTTTTACATCCATCTATGGAAGAACCCCGGCAGGCATCTGCCAAAAAAAAGGGTCAATTTTTGAAGGGCTTGTGAAAAACCATTGCTTGTTGCTTTTACATCCATGTATGGAAGAACCCCGGCAGGCATCTGCCAAAAAAAGCGTCAATTTTTGGAGGGCTTGTGAAAAGCCATTGCTTGTTGCTTTTACATCCATGTATGGAGGAACCCCGGCAGGCATCTGCCAATAAAAAGGGTCAATTTTTGGAGGGCTTGTGAAAAGCCATTGCTTGTTGCTTTTACATCCATGTATGGAAGAACCCCGGCAGGCATCTGCCAAAAAAAGCGTCAATTTTTGGAGGGCTTGTGAAAAGCCATTGCTTGTTGCTTTTACATCCATGTATGGAAGAACCCCGGCAGGCATCTGCCAAAAAAAAGGGTCAATTTTTGGAGGGCTTGTGAAAAGTCATTGCTTGTTACTTTTACATCCATGTATGGAAGAACCGCGGCAGGCATCTGCCAAAAAAAAGGGTCAATTTTTGGAGGGCTTGTGAAAAGCCATTGCTTGTTGAATTTACATCAATGTATGGAAGAACTCCGGCAGACCTCTGCCAAAAAAAGCGTCAATTTTTGGAGGGCTTGTGAAAAGCCATTGCTTGTTGCTTTTACATCCATGTATGGAAGAACCCCGGCAGGCATCTGCCAAAAAAAAGGGTCAATTTTTGGAGGGCTTGTGAAAAGTCATTGCTTGTTACTTTTACATCCATGTATGGAAGAACCGCGGCAGGCATCTGCCAAAAAAAAGGGTCAATTTTTGGAGGGCTTGTGAAAAGCCATTGCTTGTTGAATTTACATCAATGTATGGAAGAACTCCGGCAGACCTCTGCCAAAAAAAGCGTCAATTTTTGGAGGGCTTGTGAAAAGCCATTGCTTGTTGCTTTTACATCCATGTATGGAAGAACCCCGGCAGGCATCTGCCAAAAAAAGCGTCAATTTTTGGAGGGCTTGTGAAAAGTCATTGCTTGTTGCTTTTACATCCATGTATGGAAGAACCCCGGCAGGCATCTGCCAATAAAAAGAGTACATTTTTGGAGGCCTTGTGAAAAGTCATTGCTTGTTGATTTTACATCCATGTATGGAAGAACCCCGGCAGGCATCTGCCAAAAAAAAGGGTCAATTTTTGGAGGGCTTGTGAAAAGCCATTGCTTGTTGCTTTTACATCCATGTATGGAAGAACCCCGGCAGGCATCTGCCAAAAAAAAGGGTCAATTTTTGGAGGGCTTGTGAAAAGCCATTGCTTGTTGCTTTTACATCCATGTATGGATGAACCCCGGCAGGCATCTGCCAATAAAAAGAGTAAATTTTTGGAGGGCTTGTGAAAAGTCATTGCTTGTTGCTTTTACATCCATGTATGGAAGAACCCCGGCAGGCATCTGCCAATAAAAAGAGTAAATTTTTGGAGGGCTTGTGAAAAGCCATTGCTTGTTGCTTTTACATCCATGTATGGAAGAACCCCGGCAGGCATCTGCCAATAAAAAGGGTACATTTTTGGAGGGCTTGTGAAAAGTCATTGCTTGTTGCTTTTACATCCATCTATAGAAGAACCCCGGCAGGCATCTGCCAAAAAAAAGGGTCAATTTTTGGAGGGCTTGTGAAAAGCCATTGATTGTTGCTTTTACATCCATGTATGGAAGAACCCCGGCAGGCATCTGCCAAAAAAAGCGTAAATTTTTGGAGGGCTTGTGAAAAGTCATTGCTTGTTGCTTTTCCATCCATCTATGGAAGAACCCCGGCAGGCATCTGCCAATAAAAAGAGTAAATTTTTGGAGGGCTTGTGAAAAGCCATTGCTTGTTGCTTTTACATCCATGTATGGAAGAACCCCCGGCAGGCATCTGCCAATAAAAATTGTACATTTTTGGAGGGCTTGTGAAAAGTCATTGCTTGTTGCTTTTACATCCATCTATGGAAGAACCCCGGCAGACATCTGCCAAAAAAAAGGGTCAATTTTTGGAGGGCTTGTGAAAAGCCATTGATTGCTGCTTTTACATCCATGTATGGAAGAACCCCGGCAGGCATCTGCCAAAAAAAAGGGTCAATTTTTGGAGGGCTTGTGAAAAGCCATTGCTTGTTGCTTTTACATCAATGTATGGAAGAACCCTGGCAGACCTCTGCCAAAAAAAGCGTCAATTTTTGTCGGGCTTGTGAAAAGTCATTGCTTGTTGCTTTTACATCCATGTATGGAAGAACCCCGGCAGGCATCTGCCAAAAAAAAGGGTCAATTTTTGGAGGGCTTGTGAAAAGTCATTGCTTGTTGCTTTTACATCCATGTATGGAAGAACCCCGGCAGGCATCTGCCAAAAAAAAGGGTCAATTTTTGGAGGGCTTGTGAAAAGCCATTGCTTGTTGCTTTTACATCAATGTATGGAAGAACCCCGGCAGGCATCTGCCAAAAAAAGCGTCAATTTATGGAGGGCTTGTGAAAAGTCATTGCTTGTTGAATTTACATCCATGTATGGAAGAACCCCGGCAGGCATCTGCCAATAAAAAGAGTAAATTTTTGGAGGGCTTGTGAAAAGTCATTGCTTGTTGCTTTTACATCCATGTATGGAAGAACCCCGGCAGTTATCTGCCAATAAAAAGAGTAAATTTTTGGAGGGCTTGTGAAAAGCCATTGCTTGTTGCTTTTACATCCATGTATGGAAGAACCCCGGCAGGCATCTGCCAATAAAAATTGTAAATTTTTGTCGGGCTTGTGAAAAGTCATTGCTTGTTGCTTTTACATCCATCTATGGAAGAACCCCGGCAGGCATCTGCCAAAAAAAAGGGTCAATTTTTGGAGGGCTTGTGAAAAGCCATTGATTGCTGCTTTTACATCCATGTATGGAAGAACCCCGGCAGGCATCTGCCAAAAAAAAGGGTCAATTTTTGGAGGGCTTGTGAAAAGTCATTGCTTGTTGCTTTTACATCCATGTATGGAAGAACCCCGGCAGGCATCTGCCAATAAAAAGAGTAAATTTTTGGAGGGCTTGTGAAAAGCCATTGCTTGTTGCTTTTACATCCATGTATGGAAGAACCCCGGCAGGCATCTGCCAATAAAAATTGTAAATTTTTGGAGGGCTTGTGAAAAGTCATTGCTTGTTGCTTTTACATCCATCTATGGAAGAACCCCGGCAGGCATCTGCCAAAAAAATGGGTCAATTTTTGGAGGGCTTGTGAAAAGCCATTGATTGCTGCTTTTACATCCATGTATGGAAGAACCCCGGCAGGCATCTGCCAAAAAAAAGGGTCAATTTTTGGAGGGCTTGTGAAAAGCCATTGCTTGTTGCTTTTACATCAATGTATGGAAGAACCCCGGCAGACCTCTGCCAAAAAAAGCGTCAATTTTTGTAGGGCTTGTGAAAAGTCATTGCTTGTTGCTTTTACATCCATGTATGGAAGAACCCCGGCAGGCATCTGCCAAAAAAAAGGGTAAATTTTTGGAGGGCTTGTGAAAAGCCATTGCTTGTTGCTTTTACATCAATGTATGGAAGAACCCCGGCAGACATCTGCCAATAAAAAGGGTCAATTTTTGGAGGGCTTGTGAAAAGTCATTGCTTGTTGCTTTTACATCCATGTATGGAAGAACCCCGGCAGGCATCTGCCAAAAAAAGCGTCAATTTTTGGAGGGCTTGTGAAAAGTCATTGCTTGTTGCTTTTACATCCATGTATGGAAGAACCCCGGCAGGCATCTGCAAATAAAAAGAGTAAATTTTTGGAGGGCTTGTGAAAAGCCATTGCTTGTTGCTTTTACATCCATGTATGGAAGAACCCCGGCAGGCATCTGCCAAAAAAAGCGTAAATTTTTGGAGGGCTTGTGAAAAGTCATTGCTTGTTGCTTTTACATCCATCTATGGAAGAACCCCGGCAGGCATCTGCCAAAAAAAACTTAAATTTTTGGAGGGCTTGTTAAAAGTCATTGCTTGTTGCTTTTACATCCATGTATGGAAGAACCCCGGCAGGCATCTGCCAAAAAAAAGGGTCAATTTTTGGAGGGCTTGTGAAAAGCCATTGATTGTTGCTTTTACATCCATGTATGGAAGAACCCCGGCAGGCATCTGCCAAAAAAAAGGGTCAATTTTTGGAGGGCTTGTGAAAAGCCATTGCTTGTTGCTTTTACATCAATGTATGGAAGAACCCCGGCAGACCTCTGCCAAAAAAAGCGTAAATTTTTGGAGGGCTTGTGAAAAGTCATTGCTTGTTGCTTTTACATCCATGTATGGAAGAACCCCGGCAGGCATCTGCCAATAAAAAGAGTAAATTTTTGGAGGTCTTGTGAAAAGTCATTGCTTGTTGCTTTTACATCCATGTATGGAAGAACCCCGGCAGACCTCTGCCAAAAAAAGCGTAAATTTTTGGAGGGCTTGTGAAAAGTCATTGCTTGTTGCTTTTACATCCATGTATGGAAGAACCCCGGCAGGCATCTGCCAATAAAAAGAGTAAATTTTTGGAGGTCTTGTGAAAAGTCATTGCTTGTTGCTTTTACATCCATGTATGGAAGAACCCCGGCAGGCATCTGCCTAAAAAAAGGGTCAATTTTTGGAGGGCTTGTGAAAAGTCATTGCTTGTTGCTTTTACATCCATGTATGGAAGAACCCCGGCAGGCATCTGCCAAAAAAAAGTGTCAATTTTTGGAGGGCTTGTGTAAAGCCATTGCTTGTTGCTTTTACATCAATGTATGGAAGAACCCCGGCAGACCTCTGCCAAAAAAAGCGTCAATTTTTGGAGGGCTTGTGAAAAGTCATTGCTTGTTGAATTTACATCCATGTATGGAAGAACCCCGGCAGGCATCTGCCAATAAAAAGAGTAAATTTTTGGAGGGCTTGTGAAAAGTCATTGCTTGTTGCTTTTACATCCATGTATGGAAGAACCCCGGCAGGCATCTGCCAATAAAAAGAGTAAATTTTTGGAGGGCTTGTGAAAAGCCATTGCTTGTTGCTTTTACATCCATGTATGGAAGAACCCCGGCAGGCAACTGCCAATAAAAAGAGTAAATTTTTGGAGGGCTTGTGAAAAGCCATTGCTTGTTGCTTTTACATCCATGTATGGAAGAACCCCGGCAGGCATCTGCCAATAAAAATTGTAAATTTTTGGAGGGCTTGTGAAAAGTCATTGCTTGTTGCTTTTACATCCATCTATGGAAGAACCCCGGCAGGCATCTGCCAAAAAAAAAGGTCAATTTTTGGAGGGCTTTTGAAAAGCCATTGATTGTTGCTTTTACATCCATGTATGGAAGAACCCCGGCAGGCATCTGCCAAAAAAAGCGTACATTTTTGGAGGGCTTGTGAAAAGTCATTGCTTGTTGGTTTTACATCCATGTATGGAAGAACCCCGGCAGGCATCTGCCAATAAAAAGAGTAAATTTTTGGAGGGCTTGTGAAAAGTCATTGCTTGTTGCTTTTACATCCATGTATGGAAGAACCCCGGCAGGCATCTGCCAAAAAAAAGGGTCAATTTTTGGAGGGCTTGTGAAAAGTCATTGCTTGTTGCTTTTACATCCATCTATGGAAGAACCCCGGCAGGCATCTGCCAAAAAAAAGGGTCAATTTTTGGAGGGCTTGTGAAAAGCCATTGCTTGTTGCTTTTACATCCATGTATGGAAGAACCCCGGCAGGCATCTGCCAAAAAAAGCGTCAATTTTTGGAGGGCTTGTGAAATGCCATTGCTTGTTGCTTTTACATCCATGTATGGAAGAACCCCGGCAGGCATCTGCCAATAAAAAGGGTCAATTTTTGGAGGGCTTGTGAAAAGCCATTGCTTGTTGCTTTTACATCCATGTATGGAAGAACCCCGGCAGGCATCTACCAAAAAAAAGGGTCAATTTTTGGAGGACTTGTGAAAAGTCATTGCTTGTTGCTTTTACATCCATGTATGGAAGAACCCCGGCAGGCATCTGCCAAAAAAAGCGTAAATTTTTGGAGGGCTTGTGAAAAGCCATTGCTTGTTGCTTTTACATCCATGTATGGAAGAACCCCGGCAGGCATCTGCCAATAAAAAGGGTCAATTTTTGGAGGGCTTGTGAAAAGTCATTGCTTGTTGCTTTTACATCCATCTATGGAAGAACCCCGGCAGGCATCTGCCAAAAAAAGTGTCAATTTTTGGAGGGCTTGTGAAAAGCCATTGCTTGTTGCTTTTACATCCATGTATGGAAGAACCCCGGCAGGCATCTGCCAAAAAAAAGGGTCAATTTTTGGAGGGCTTGTGAAAAGCCATTGCTTGTTGCTTTTACATCCATCTATGGAAGAACCCCGGCAGGCATCTGCCAAAAAAAGGGTCAATTTTTGGAGGGCTTGTGAAAAGTCATTGCTTGTTGCTTTTACATCCATGTATGGAAGAACCCCGGCAGGCATCTGCCAATAAAAAGGGTCAATTTTTGGAGGGCTTGTGAAAAGCCATTGCTTGTTGCTTTTACATCCATGTATGGAAGAACCCTGGCAGGCATCTGCCAATAAAAAGGGTACATTTTTGGAGGGCTTGTGAAAAGTCATTGCTTGTTGCTTTTACATCCATCTATAGAAGAACCCCGGCAGGCATCTGCCAAAAAAAAGGGTCAATTTTTGGAGGGCTTGTGAAAAGCCATTGATTGTTGCTTTTACATCCATGTATGGAAGAACCCCGGCAGGCATCTGCCAAAAAAAGCGTAAATTTTTGGAGGGCTTGTGAAAAGTCATTGCTTGTTGCTTTTACATCCATCTATGGAAGAACCCCGGCAGACATCTGCCAAAAAAAAGGGTCAATTTTTGGAGGGCTTGTGAAAAGCCATTGATTGCTGCTTTTACATCCATGTATGGAAGAACCCCGGCAGGCATCTGCCAAAAAAAAGGGTCAATTTTTGGAGGGCTTGTGAAAAGCCATTGCTTGTTGCTTTTACATCAATGTATGGAAGAACCCTGGCAGACCTCTGCCAAAAAAAGCGTCAATTTTTGGAGGGCTTGTGAAAAGTCATTGCTTGTTGCTTTTACATCCATGTATGGAAGAACCCCGGCAGGCATCTGCCAAAAAAAAGGGTCAATTTTTGGAGGGCTTGTGAAAAGTCATTGCTTGTTGCTTTTACATCCATGTATGGAAGAACCCCGGCAGGCATCTGCCAAAAAAAAGGGTCAATTTTTGGAGGGCTTGTGAAAAGCCATTGCTTGTTGCTTTTACATCAATGTATGGAAGAACCCCGGCAGGCATCTGCCAAAAAAAGCGTCAATTTATGGAGGGCTTGTGAAAAGTCATTGCTTGTTGAATTTACATCCATGTATGGAAGAACCCCGGCAGGCATCTGCCAATAAAAAGAGTAAATTTTTGGAGGGCTTGTGAAAAGTCATTGCTTGTTGCTTTTACATCCATGTATGGAAGAACCCCGGCAGTTATCTGCCAATAAAAAGAGTAAATTTTTGGAGGGCTTGTGAAAAGCCATTGCTTGTTGCTTTTACATCCATGTATGGAAGAACCCCGGCAGGCATCTGCCAATAAAAATTGTAAATTTTTGTCGGGCTTGTGAAAAGTCATTGCTTGTTGCTTTTACATCCATCTATGGAAGAACCCCGGCAGGCATCTGCCAAAAAAAAGGGTCAATTTTTGGAGGGCTTGTGAAAAGCCATTGATTGCTGCTTTTACATCCATGTATGGAAGAACCCCGGCAGGCATCTGCCAAAAAAAAGGGTCAATTTTTGGAGGGCTTGTGAAAAGTCATTGCTTGTTGCTTTTACATCCATGTATGGAAGAACCCCGGCAGGCATCTGCCAATAAAAAGAGTAAATTTTTGGAGGGCTTGTGAAAAGCCATTGCTTGTTGCTTTTACATCCATGTATGGAAGAACCCCGGCAGGCATCTGCCAATAAAAATTGTAAATTTTTGGAGGGCTTGTGAAAAGTCATTGCTTGTTGCTTTTACATCCATCTATGGAAGAACCCCGGCAGGCATCTGCCAAAAAAATGGGTCAATTTTTGGAGGGCTTGTGAAAAGCCATTGATTGCTGCTTTTACATCCATGTATGGAAGAACCCCGGCAGGCATCTGCCAAAAAAAAGGGTCAATTTTTGGAGGGCTTGTGAAAAGCCATTGCTTGTTGCTTTTACATCAATGTATGGAAGAACCCCGGCAGACCTCTGCCAAAAAAAGCGTCAATTTTTGTAGGGCTTGTGAAAAGTCATTGCTTGTTGCTTTTACATCCATGTATGGAAGAACCCCGGCAGGCATCTGCAAATAAAAAGAGTAAATTTTTGGAGGGCTTGTGAAAAGCCATTGCTTGTTGCTTTTACATCCATGTATGGAAGAACCCCGGCAGGCATCTGCCAAAAAAAGCGTAAATTTTTGGAGGGCTTGTGAAAAGTCATTGCTTGTTGCTTTTACATCCATCTATGGAAGAACCCCGGCAGGCATCTGCCAAAAAAAACTTAAATTTTTGGAGGGCTTGTTAAAAGTCATTGCTTGTTGCTTTTACATCCATGTATGGAAGAACCCCGGCAGGCATCTGCCAAAAAAAAGGGTCAATTTTTGGAGGGCTTGTGAAAAGCCATTGATTGTTGCTTTTACATCCATGTATGGAAGAACCCCGGCAGGCATCTGCCAAAAAAAAGGGTCAATTTTTGGAGGGCTTGTGAAAAGCCATTGCTTGTTGCTTTTACATCAATGTATGGAAGAACCCCGGCAGACCTCTGCCAAAAAAAGCGTAAATTTTTGGAGGGCTTGTGAAAAGTCATTGCTTGTTGCTTTTACATCCATGTATGGAAGAACCCCGGCAGGCATCTGCCAATAAAAAGAGTAAATTTTTGGAGGTCTTGTGAAAAGTCATTGCTTGTTGCTTTTACATCCATGTATGGAAGAACCCCGGCAGACCTCTGCCAAAAAAAGCGTAAATTTTTGGAGGGCTTGTGAAAAGTCATTGCTTGTTGCTTTTACATCCATGTATGGAAGAACCCCGGCAGGCATCTGCCAATAAAAAGAGTAAATTTTTGGAGGTCTTGTGAAAAGTCATTGCTTGTTGCTTTTACATCCATGTATGGAAGAACCCCGGCAGGCATCTGCCTAAAAAAAGGGTCAATTTTTGGAGGGCTTGTGAAAAGTCATTGCTTGTTGCTTTTACATCCATGTATGGAAGAACCCCGGCAGGCATCTGCCAAAAAAAAGTGTCAATTTTTGGAGGGCTTGTGTAAAGCCATTGCTTGTTGCTTTTACATCAATGTATGGAAGAACCCCGGCAGACCTCTGCCAAAAAAAGCGTCAATTTTTGGAGGGCTTGTGAAAAGTCATTGCTTGTTGAATTTACATCCATGTATGGAAGAACCCCGGCAGGCATCTGCCAATAAAAAGAGTAAATTTTTGGAGGGCTTGTGAAAAGTCATTGCTTGTTGCTTTTACATCCATGTATGGAAGAACCCCGGCAGGCATCTGCCAATAAAAAGAGTAAATTTTTGGAGGGCTTGTGAAAAGCCATTGCTTGTTGCTTTTACATCCATGTATGGAAGAACCCCGGCAGGCAACTGCCAATAAAAAGAGTAAATTTTTGGAGGGCTTGTGAAAAGCCATTGCTTGTTGCTTTTACATCCATGTATGGAAGAACCCCGGCAGGCATCTGCCAATAAAAATTGTAAATTTTTGGAGGGCTTGTGAAAAGTCATTGCTTGTTGCTTTTACATCCATCTATGGAAGAACCCCGGCAGGCATCTGCCAAAAAAAAAGGTCAATTTTTGGAGGGCTTTTGAAAAGCCATTGATTGTTGCTTTTACATCCATGTATGGAAGAACCCCGGCAGGCATCTGCCAAAAAAAGCGTACATTTTTGGAGGGCTTGTGAAAAGTCATTGCTTGTTGGTTTTACATCCATGTATGGAAGAACCCCGGCAGGCATCTGCCAATAAAAAGAGTAAATTTTTGGAGGGCTTGTGAAAAGTCATTGCTTGTTGCTTTTACATCCATGTATGGAAGAACCCCGGCAGGCATCTGCCAAAAAAAAGGGTCAATTTTTGGAGGGCTTGTGAAAAGTCATTGCTTGTTGCTTTTACATCCATCTATGGAAGAACCCCGGCAGGCATCTGCCAAAAAAAAGGGTCAATTTTTGGAGGGCTTGTGAAAAGCCATTGCTTGTTGCTTTTACATCCATGTATGGAAGAACCCCGGCAGGCATCTCCCAAAAAAAGCGTCAATTTTTGGAGGGCTTGTGAAATGCCATTGCTTGTTGCTTTTACATCCATGTATGGAAGAACCCCGGCAGGCATCTGCCAATAAAAAGGGTCAATTTTTGGAGGGCTTGTGAAAAGCCATTGCTTGTTGCTTTTACATCCATGTATGGAAGAACCCCGGCAGGCATCTACCAAAAAAAAGGGTCAATTTTTGGAGGACTTGTGAAAAGTCATTGCTTGTTGCTTTTACATCCATGTATGGAAGAACCCCGGCAGGCATCTGCCAAAAAAAGCGTAAATTTTTGGAGGGCTTGTGAAAAGTCATTGCTTGTTGCTTTTACATCCATCTATGGAAGAACCCCGGCAGGCATCTGCCAAAAAAAAGGGTCAATTTTTGGAGGGCTTGTGAAAAGCCATTGCTTGTTGCTTTTACATCCATGTATGGAAGAACCCCGGCAGGCATCTCCCAAAAAAAGCGTCAATTTTTGGAGGGCTTGTGAAATGCCATTGCTTGTTGCTTTTACATCCATGTATGGAAGAACCCCGGCAGGCATCTGCCAATAAAAAGGGTCAATTTTTGGAGGGCTTGTGAAAAGCCATTGCTTGTTGCTTTTACATCCATGTATGGAAGAACCCCGGCAGGCATCTACCAAAAAAAAGGGTCAATTTTTGGAGGACTTGTGAAAAGTCATTGCTTGTTGCTTTTACATCCATGTATGGAAGAACCCCGGCAGGCATCTGCCAAAAAAAGCGTAAATTTTTGGAGGGCTTGTGAAAAGTCATTGCTTGTTGCTTTTACATCCATCTATGGAAGAACCCCGGCAGGCATCTGCCAAAAAAAGTGTCAATTTTTGGAGGGCTTGTGAAAAGCCATTGCTTGTTGCTTTTACATCCATGTATGGAAGAACCCCGGCAGGCATCTGCCAAAAAAAAGGGTCAATTTTTGGAGGGCTTGTGAAAAGCCATTGCTTGTTGCTTTTACATCCATCTATGGAAGAACCCCGGCAGGCATCTGCCAAAAAAAGGGTCAATTTTTGGAGGGCTTGTGAAAAGTCATTGCTTGTTGCTTTTACATCCATGTATGGAAGAACCCCGGCAGGCATCTGCCAATAAAAAGGGTCAATTTTTGGAGGGCTTGTGAAAAGCCATTGCTTGTTGCTTTTACATCCATGTATGGAAGAACCCTGGCAGGCATCTGCCAAAAAAAAGGGTCAATTTTTGGAGGGCTTGTGAAAAGTCATTGCTTGTTGCTTTTACATCCATCTATGGAAGAACCCCGGCAGGCATCTGCCAAAAAAAAGGGTCAATTTTTGGAGGGCTTGTGAAAAGCCATTGATTGTTGCTTTTACATCCATGTATGGAAGAACCCCGGCAGGCATCTGCCAAAAAAAAGGGTCAATTTTTGGAGGGCTTGTGAAAAGCCATTGCTTGTTGCTTTTACATCCATCTATGGAAGAACCCCGGCAGGTATCTGCCAAAAAAAGGGTCAATTTTTGGAGGGCTTGTGAAAAGCCATTGCTTGTTGCTTTTACATCCATGTATGGAAGAACCCCGGCAGGCATCTGTCAATAAAAAGAGTAAATTTTTGGAGGGCTTGTTAAAAGCCATTGCTTGTTGCTTTTACATCCATGTATGGAAGAACCCCGGCAGGCATCTGCCAATAAAAAGAGTAAATTTTTGGAGGGCTTTTGAAAAGTCATTGCTTGTTGCTTTTACATCCATCTATGGAAGAACCCCGGCAGGCATCTGCCAAAAAAAGGGTCAATTTTTGGAGGGCTTGGGAAAAGTCATTGCTTGTTGCTTTTACATCCATGTATGGAAGAACCCCGGCAGGCATCTGCCAAAAAAAAGGGTCAATTTTTGGAGGGCTTGTGAAAAGCCATTGCTTGTTGCTTTTACATCCATGTATGGAAGAACCCCGGCAGGCATCTGCCAATAAAAAGAGTAAATTTTTGGAGGGCTTGTGAAAAGCCATTGCTTGTTGCTTTTACATCCATGTATGGAAGAACCCCGGCAGGCATCTGCCAAAAAAAGCGTCAATTTTTGTAGGGCTTGTGAAAAGCCATTGCTTGTTGCTTTTACATCCATGTATGGAAGAACCCCGGCAGGTATCTGCCAATAAAAAGAGTAAATTTTTGGAGGGCTTGTGAAAAGCCATTGCTTGTTGCTTTTACATCCATCTATGGAAGAACCCCGGCAGGCATCTGCCAAAAAAAGGGTCAATTTTTGGACGGCTTGTGAAAAGAAGCCATTGCTTGTTGCTTTTACATCCATGTATGGAAGAACCCCGGCAGGCATCTGCCAATAAAAAGAGTAAATTTTTGGAGGGCTTGTGAAAAGCCATTGCTTGTTGCTTTTACATCCATGTATGGAAGAACCCCGGCAGGAATCTGCCAAGAAAAAGAGTCAATTTTTGGAGGGCTTGTGAAAAGCCATTGCTTGTTGCTTTTACATCCATGTATGGAAGAACCCCGGCAGGCATCTGCCAAAAAAAGCGTCAATTTTTGGAGGGCTTGTGAAAAGTCATTGCTTGTTGCTTTTACATCCATGTATGGAAGAACCCCGGCAGGCATCTGCCAAAAAAAGCGTCAATTTTTGGAGGGCTTGTGAAAAGCCATTGCTTGTTGCTTTTACATCCATGTATGGAAGAACCCCGGCAGGCATCTGCCAAAAAAAGCGTCAATTTTTGGAGGGCTTGTGAAAAGCCATTGCTTGTTGCTTTTACATCCATGTATGGAAGAACCCCGGCAGGCATCTGCCAAAAAAAATGGTCAATTTTTGGAGGGCTTGTGAAAAGTCATTGCTTGTTGCTTTTACATCCATGTATGGAAGAACCCCGCCAGGCATCTGCCAAAAAAAGCGTCAATTTTTTGAGGGCTTGTGAAAAGCCATTGCTTGTTGCTTTTACATCCATGTATGGAAGAACCCCGGCAGGCATCTGCCAAAAAAAATGGTCAATTTTTGGAGGGCTTGTGAAAAGTCATTGCTTGTTGCTTTTACATCCATGTATGGAAGAACCCCGGCAGGCATCTGCCAAAAAAAGCGTCAATTTTTGGAGGGCTTGTGAAAAGCCATTGCTTGTTGCTTTTACATCCATGTATGGAAGAACCCCGGCAGGCATCTGCCAAAAAAAAGGGTCAATTTTTGGAGGGCTTGTGAAAAGCCGTTGCTTGTTGCTTTTACATCCATCTATGGAAGAACCCCGGCAGGTATCTGCCAAAAAAGGGTCAATTTTTGGAGGGCTTGTGAAAAGCCATTGCTTGTTGCTTTTACATCCATGTATGGAAGAACCCCGGCAGGCATCTGCCAAAAAAAAGGGTACATTTTTGAAGGGCTTGTGAAAAGCCATTGCTTGTTGCTTTTACATCCATCTATGGAAGAACCCCGGCAGGCATCTGCCAAAAAAATCGTCAATTTTTGGAGGGCTTGTGAAAAGCCATTGCTTGTTGCTTTTACATCCATGTATGGAAGAACCCCGGCAGGCATCTGCCAATAAAAAGAGTAAATTTTTGGAGGGCTTGTGAAAAGCCATTGCTTGTTGCTTTTACATCCATGTATGGAAGAACCCCGGCAGGCATCTGCCAATAAAAAGGGTAAATTTTTGGAGGGCTTGTGAAAAGCCATTGCTTGTTGATTTTACGTCCATGTATGGAAGAACCCCGGCAGGCATCTGCCAAAAAAAGCGTCAATTTTTGGAGGGCTTGTGAAAAGCCATTGCTTGTTGCTTTTACATCCATGTATGGAAGAACCCCGGCAGGCATCTGCCAAAAAAAAGGGTCAATTTTTGGAGGGCTTGTGAAAAGCCATTGCTTGTTGCTTTTACATCCATGTATGGAAGAACCCCGGCAGGCATCTGCCAAAAAAAGCGTCAATTTTTGGAGGGCTTGTGAAAAGCCATTGCTTGTTGCTTTTACATCCATGTATGGAAGAACCCCGGCAGGCATCTGCCAAAAAAAATGGTCAATTTTTGGAGGGCTTGTGAAAAGTCATTGCTTGTTGCTTTTACATCCATGTATGGAAGAACCCCGGCAGGCATCTGCCAAAAAAAGCGTCAATTTTTGGAGGGCTTGTGAAAAGTCATTGCTTGTTGCTTTTACATCCATGTATGGAAGAACCCCGGCAGGCATCTGCCAATAAAAAGCGTCAATTTTTGGAGGGCTTGTGAAAAGTCATTGCTTGTTGCTTTTACATCCATGTATGGAAGAACCCCGGCAGGCATCTGCCAATAAAAAGCGTCAATTTTTGGAGGGCTTGTGAAAAGCCATTGCTTGTTGCTTTTACATCCATCTATGGAAGAACCCCGGCAGGCATCTGCCCAAAAAAAAGGGTACATTTTTGAAGGGCTTGTGAAAAGCCATTGCTTGTTGCTTTTACATCCATCTATGGAAGAACCCCGGCAGGCATCTGCCAAAAAAATCGTCAATTTTTGGAGGGCTTGTGAAAAGCCATTGTTTGTTGCTTTTACATCCATGTATGGAAGAACCCCGGCAGGCATCTGCGAAAAAAAAGGGTCAATTTTTGGAGGGCTTGTGAAAAGCCATTGGTTGTTGCTTTTACATCCATGTATGGAAGAACCCCGGAAGGCATCTGCCAATAAAAAGGGTCAATTTTTGGAAGGCTTGTCAAAAGCCATTGTTTGTTGCTTTTACATCCATGTATGGAAGAACCCCGGCAGGCATCTGCCAAAAAAAAGGGTCAATTTTTGGAGGGCTTGTGAAAAGTCATTGCTTGTTGCTTTTACATCCATCTATGGAAGAACCCCGGCAGGCATCTGCCAAAAAAAAGGGTCAATTTTTGGAGGGCTTGTGAAAAGTCATTGCTTGTTGCTTTTACATCCATGTATGGAAGAACCCCGGCAGGCATCTGCCAAAAAAAAGAGTCAATTTTTGGAGGGCTTGTGAAAAGTCATTGCTTGTTGCTTTTACATCCATGTATGGAAGAACCCCGGCAGGCATCTGCCAAAAAAAGCGTCAATTTTTGGAGGGCTTGTGAAAAGCCATTGCTTGTTGCTTTTATATCCATGTATGGAAGAACCCCGGCAGGCATCTGCCAAAAAAAGCGTCAATTTTTGGAGGGCTTGTGAAAAGCCATTGCTTGTTGCTTTTACATCCATGTATGGAAGAACCCCGGCAGGCATCTGCCAAAAAAAGCGTCAATTTTTTTAGGGCTTGTGAAAAGCCATTGCTTGTTGCTTTTACATCCATGTATGGAAGAACCCCGGCAGGCATCTGCCAAAAAAAGCGTCAATTTTTGGAGGGCCTGTGAAAAGCCATTGCTTGTTGCTTTTACATCCATCTATGGAAGAACCCCGGCAGGCATCTGACAAAAAAAACGTCAATATTTTTAGGGCTTGTGAAAAGCCATTGCTTGTTGCTTTTACATCCATGTATGGAAGAACCCCGGCAGGCATCTGCCAAAAAAAGCGTCAATTTTTGGAGGGCTTGTGAAAAGTCATTGCTTGTTGCTTTTACATCCATCTATGGAAGAACCCCGGCAGGCATCTGACAAAAAAAGCGTCAATATTTTTAGGGCTTGTGAAAAGCCATTGCTTGTTGCTTTTACATCCATGTATGGAAGAACCCCGGCAGGCATCTGACAAAAAAAAGGGTCAATTTTTGGAGGGCTTGTGAAAAGTCATTGCTTGTTGCTTTTACATCCATCTATGGAAGAACCCCGGCAGGCATCTGCCAAAAAAAGCGTCAATTTTTGGAGGGCTTGTGAAAAGCCATTGCTTGTTGCTTTTACATCCATGTATGGAAGAACCCCGGCAGGCATCTGCCAAAAAAAAGGGTCAATTTTTGGAGGGCTTGTGAAAAGCCATTGCTTGTTGCTTTTACTACCATGTATGGAAGAACCCCGGCAGGCATCTGCCAATAAAAAGAGTAAATTTTTGGAGGGCTTGTGAAAAGTCATTGCTTGTTGCTTTTACATCCATCTATGGAAGAACCCCGGCAGGCATCTGCCAATAAAAAGGGTCAATTTTTGGAGGGCTTGTGAAAAGCCATTGCTTGTTGCTTTTACGTCCATGTATGGAAGAACCCCGGCAGGCATCTGCCAAAAAAAGCGTCAATTTTTGGAGGGCTTGTGAAAAGCCATTGCTTGTTGCTTTTACATCCATGTATGGAAGAACCCCGGCAGGTATCTGCCAATAAAAAGAGTAAATTTTTGGAGGGCTTTTGAAAAGTCATTCCTTGTTGCTTTTACATCCATCTATGGAAGAACCCCGGCATGCATCTGCCAAAAAAAGCGTAAATTTTAGGAGGGCTTGTGAAAAGTCATTGCTTGTTGCTTTTACATCCATCTATGGAAGAACCCCGGGAGGCATCTGACAAAAAAAGCGTCAATATTTTTAGGGCTTGTGAAAAGCCATTGCTTGTTGCTTTTACATCCATGTATGGAAGAACCCCGGCAGGCATCTGCCAAAAAAAGCGTCAATTTTTGGAGGGCTTGTGAAAAGCCATTGCTTGTTGCTTTTACATCCATGTATGGAAGAACCCCGGCAGGCATCTGCCAAAAAAAAGGGTCAATTTTTGGAGGGCTTGTGAAAAGTCATTGCTTGTTGCTTTTACATCCATCTATGGAAGAACCCCGGCAGGCATCTGCCAAAAAAAAGCGTCAATTTTTGGAGGGCTTGTGAAAAGCCATTGCTTGTTGCTTTTACATCCATGTATGGAAGAACCCCGGCAGGCATCTGCCAAAAAAAGGGTCAATTTTTGGAGGGCTTGTGAAAAGTCATTGCTTGTTGCTTTTACATCCATCTATGGAAGAACCCCGGCAGGCATCTGCCAAAAAAAGGGTCAATTTTTGGAGGGCTTGTGAAAAGCCATTGCTTGTTGCTTTTACAACCATGTATGGAAGAACCCCGGCAGGCATCTGCCAATAAAAAGAGTAAATTTTTGGAGGGCTTTTGAAAAGTCATTGCTTGTTGCTTTTACATCCATCTATGGAAGAACCCCGGCATGCATCTGCCAAAAAAAGCGTAAATTTTAGGAGGGCTTGTGAAAAGCCATTGCTTGTTGCTTTTACATCCATGTATGGAAGAACCCCGGCAGGCATCTGCCAATAAAAACGGTAAATTTTTGGAGGGCTTGTGAAAAGCCATTGCTTGTTGCTTTTACATCCATGTATGGAAGAACCCCGGCAGGCATCTGCCAATAAAAAGGGTAAATTTTTGGAGGGCTTGTGAAAAGCCATTGCTTGTTGCTTTTACGTCCATGTATGGAAGAACCCCGGCAGGAATCTGCCAAGAAAAAGAGTCAATTTTTGGAGGGCTTGTGAAAAGCCATTGCTTGTTGCTTTTACATCCATGTATGGAAGAACCCCGGCAGGCATCTGCCAAAAAAAGCGTCAATTTTTGGAGGGCTTGTGAAAAGTCATTGCTTGTTGCTTTTACATCCATGTATGGAAGAACCCCGGCAGGCATCTGCCAAAAAAAGCGTCAATTTTTGGAGGGCTTGTGAAAAGCCATTGCTTGTTGCTTTTACATCCATGTATGGAAGAACCCCGGCAGGCATCTGCCAAAAAAAGCGTCAATTTTTGGAGGGCTTGTGAAAAGCCATTGCTTGTTGCTTTTACATCCATGTATGGAAGAACCCCGGCAGGCATCTGCCAAAAAAAATGGTCAATTTTTGGAGGGCTTGTGAAAAGTCATTGCTTGTTGCTTTTACATCCATGTATGGAAGAACCCCGCCAGGCATCTGCCAAAAAAAGCGTCAATTTTTTGAGGGCTTGTGAAAAGCCATTGCTTGTTGCTTTTACATCCATGTATGGAAGAACCCCGGCAGGCATCTGCCAAAAAAAATGGTCAATTTTTGGAGGGCTTGTGAAAAGTCATTGCTTGTTGCTTTTACATCCATGTATGGAAGAACCCCGGCAGGCATCTGCCAAAAAAAGCGTCAATTTTTGGAGGGCTTGTGAAAAGCCATTGCTTGTTGCTTTTACATCCATGTATGGAAGAACCCCGGCAGGCATCTGCCAAAAAAAAGGGTCAATTTTTGGAGGGCTTGTGAAAAGCCGTTGCTTGTTGCTTTTACATCCATCTATGGAAGAACCCCGGCAGGTATCTGCCAAAAAAGGGTCAATTTTTGGAGGGCTTGTGAAAAGCCATTGCTTGTTGCTTTTACATCCATGTATGGAAGAACCCCGGCAGGCATCTGCCAAAAAAAAGGGTACATTTTTGAAGGGCTTGTGAAAAGCCATTGCTTGTTGCTTTTACATCCATCTATGGAAGAACCCCGGCAGGCATCTGCCAAAAAAATCGTCAATTTTTGGAGGGCTTGTGAAAAGCCATTGCTTGTTGCTTTTACATCCATGTATGGAAGAACCCCGGCAGGCATCTGCCAATAAAAAGAGTAAATTTTTGGAGGGCTTGTGAAAAGCCATTGCTTGTTGCTTTTACATCCATGTATGGAAGAACCCCGGCAGGCATCTGCCAATAAAAAGGGTAAATTTTTGGAGGGCTTGTGAAAAGCCATTGCTTGTTGATTTTACGTCCATGTATGGAAGAACCCCGGCAGGCATCTGCCAAAAAAAGCGTCAATTTTTGGAGGGCTTGTGAAAAGCCATTGCTTGTTGCTTTTACATCCATGTATGGAAGAACCCCGGCAGGCATCTGCCAAAAAAAAGGGTCAATTTTTGGAGGGCTTGTGAAAAGCCATTGCTTGTTGCTTTTACATCCATGTATGGAAGAACCCCGGCAGGCATCTGCCAAAAAAAGCGTCAATTTTTGGAGGGCTTGTGAAAAGCCATTGCTTGTTGCTTTTACATCCATGTATGGAAGAACCCCGGCAGGCATCTGCCAAAAAAAATGGTCAATTTTTGGAGGGCTTGTGAAAAGTCATTGCTTGTTGCTTTTACATCCATGTATGGAAGAACCCCGGCAGGCATCTGCCAAAAAAAGCGTCAATTTTTGGAGGGCTTGTGAAAAGTCATTGCTTGTTGCTTTTACATCCATGTATGGAAGAACCCCGGCAGGCATCTGCCAATAAAAAGCGTCAATTTTTGGAGGGCTTGTGAAAAGTCATTGCTTGTTGCTTTTACATCCATGTATGGAAGAACCCCGGCAGGCATCTGCCAATAAAAAGCGTCAATTTTTGGAGGGCTTGTGAAAAGCCATTGCTTGTTGCTTTTACATCCATCTATGGAAGAACCCCGGCAGGCATCTGCCCAAAAAAAAGGGTACATTTTTGAAGGGCTTGTGAAAAGCCATTGCTTGTTGCTTTTACATCCATCTATGGAAGAACCCCGGCAGGCATCTGCCAAAAAAATCGTCAATTTTTGGAGGGCTTGTGAAAAGCCATTGTTTGTTGCTTTTACATCCATGTATGGAAGAACCCCGGCAGGCATCTGCGAAAAAAAAGGGTCAATTTTTGGAGGGCTTGTGAAAAGCCATTGGTTGTTGCTTTTACATCCATGTATGGAAGAACCCCGGAAGGCATCTGCCAATAAAAAGGGTCAATTTTTGGAAGGCTTGTCAAAAGCCATTGTTTGTTGCTTTTACATCCATGTATGGAAGAACCCCGGCAGGCATCTGCCAAAAAAAAGGGTCAATTTTTGGAGGGCTTGTGAAAAGTCATTGCTTGTTGCTTTTACATCCATCTATGGAAGAACCCCGGCAGGCATCTGCCAAAAAAAAGGGTCAATTTTTGGAGGGCTTGTGAAAAGTCATTGCTTGTTGCTTTTACATCCATGTATGGAAGAACCCCGGCAGGCATCTGCCAAAAAAAAGAGTCAATTTTTGGAGGGCTTGTGAAAAGTCATTGCTTGTTGCTTTTACATCCATGTATGGAAGAACCCCGGCAGGCATCTGCCAAAAAAAGCGTCAATTTTTGGAGGGCTTGTGAAAAGCCATTGCTTGTTGCTTTTATATCCATGTATGGAAGAACCCCGGCAGGCATCTGCCAAAAAAAGCGTCAATTTTTGGAGGGCTTGTGAAAAGCCATTGCTTGTTGCTTTTACATCCATGTATGGAAGAACCCCGGCAGGCATCTGCCAAAAAAAGCGTCAATTTTTTTAGGGCTTGTGAAAAGCCATTGCTTGTTGCTTTTACATCCATGTATGGAAGAACCCCGGCAGGCATCTGCCAAAAAAAGCGTCAATTTTTGGAGGGCCTGTGAAAAGCCATTGCTTGTTGCTTTTACATCCATCTATGGAAGAACCCCGGCAGGCATCTGACAAAAAAAACGTCAATATTTTTAGGGCTTGTGAAAAGCCATTGCTTGTTGCTTTTACATCCATGTATGGAAGAACCCCGGCAGGCATCTGCCAAAAAAAGCGTCAATTTTTGGAGGGCTTGTGAAAAGTCATTGCTTGTTGCTTTTACATCCATCTATGGAAGAACCCCGGCAGGCATCTGACAAAAAAAGCGTCAATATTTTTAGGGCTTGTGAAAAGCCATTGCTTGTTGCTTTTACATCCATGTATGGAAGAACCCCGGCAGGCATCTGACAAAAAAAAGGGTCAATTTTTGGAGGGCTTGTGAAAAGTCATTGCTTGTTGCTTTTACATCCATCTATGGAAGAACCCCGGCAGGCATCTGCCAAAAAAAGCGTCAATTTTTGGAGGGCTTGTGAAAAGCCATTGCTTGTTGCTTTTACATCCATGTATGGAAGAACCCCGGCAGGCATCTGCCAAAAAAAAGGGTCAATTTTTGGAGGGCTTGTGAAAAGCCATTGCTTGTTGCTTTTACTACCATGTATGGAAGAACCCCGGCAGGCATCTGCCAATAAAAAGAGTAAATTTTTGGAGGGCTTGTGAAAAGTCATTGCTTGTTGCTTTTACATCCATCTATGGAAGAACCCCGGCAGGCATCTGCCAATAAAAAGGGTCAATTTTTGGAGGGCTTGTGAAAAGCCATTGCTTGTTGCTTTTACGTCCATGTATGGAAGAACCCCGGCAGGCATCTGCCAAAAAAAGCGTCAATTTTTGGAGGGCTTGTGAAAAGCCATTGCTTGTTGCTTTTACATCCATGTATGGAAGAACCCCGGCAGGTATCTGCCAATAAAAAGAGTAAATTTTTGGAGGGCTTTTGAAAAGTCATTCCTTGTTGCTTTTACATCCATCTATGGAAGAACCCCGGCATGCATCTGCCAAAAAAAGCGTAAATTTTAGGAGGGCTTGTGAAAAGTCATTGCTTGTTGCTTTTACATCCATCTATGGAAGAACCCCGGGAGGCATCTGACAAAAAAAGCGTCAATATTTTTAGGGCTTGTGAAAAGCCATTGCTTGTTGCTTTTACATCCATGTATGGAAGAACCCCGGCAGGCATCTGCCAAAAAAAGCGTCAATTTTTGGAGGGCTTGTGAAAAGCCATTGCTTGTTGCTTTTACATCCATGTATGGAAGAACCCCGGCAGGCATCTGCCAAAAAAAAGGGTCAATTTTTGGAGGGCTTGTGAAAAGTCATTGCTTGTTGCTTTTACATCCATCTATGGAAGAACCCCGGCAGGCATCTGCCAAAAAAAAGCGTCAATTTTTGGAGGGCTTGTGAAAAGCCATTGCTTGTTGCTTTTACATCCATGTATGGAAGAACCCCGGCAGGCATCTGCCAAAAAAAGGGTCAATTTTTGGAGGGCTTGTGAAAAGTCATTGCTTGTTGCTTTTACATCCATCTATGGAAGAACCCCGGCAGGCATCTGCCAAAAAAAGGGTCAATTTTTGGAGGGCTTGTGAAAAGCCATTGCTTGTTGCTTTTACAACCATGTATGGAAGAACCCCGGCAGGCATCTGCCAATAAAAAGAGTAAATTTTTGGAGGGCTTTTGAAAAGTCATTGCTTGTTGCTTTTACATCCATCTATGGAAGAACCCCGGCATGCATCTGCCAAAAAAAGCGTAAATTTTAGGAGGGCTTGTGAAAAGCCATTGCTTGTTGCTTTTACATCCATGTATGGAAGAACCCCGGCAGGCATCTGCCAATAAAAACGGTAAATTTTTGGAGGGCTTGTGAAAAGCCATTGCTTGTTGCTTTTACATCCATGTATGGAAGAACCCCGGCAGGCATCTGCCAATAAAAAGGGTAAATTTTTGGAGGGCTTGTGAAAAGCCATTGCTTGTTGCTTTTACGTCCATGTATGGAAGAACCCCGGAAGGCATCTGCCAAAAAAATCGTCAATTTTTGGAGGGCTTGTGAAAAGCCATTGTTTGTTGCTTTTGCATCCATGTATGGAAGAACCCCGGCAGGCATCTGCCAAAAAAAAGGGTCAATTTTTGGAGGGCTTGTGAAAAGCCATTGCTTGTTGCTTTTACATCCATGTATGGAAGAACCCCGGCAGGCATCTGCCAATAAAGAGGGTCAATTTTTGGAGGGCTTGTCAAAAGCCATTGCTTGTTGCTTTTACATCCATGTATGGAAGAACCCCGGCAGGCATCTGCCAAAAAAAAAAGTCAATTTTTGGAGGGCTTGTGAAAAGTCATTGCTTGTTGCTTTTACATCCATGTATGGAAGAACCCCGGCAGGCATCTGCCAAAAAAAGCGTCAATTTTTGGAGGGCTTGTGAAAAGCCATTGCTTGTTGCTTTTACATCCATGTATGGAAGAACCCCGGCAGGCTTCTGCCAAAAAAAGCGTCAATTTTTGGAGGGCTTGTGAAAAGCCATTGCTTGTTGCTTTTACATCCATGTATGGAAGAACCCCGGCAGGCATCTGCCAAAAAAAAGGGTCAATTTTTGGAGGGCTTGTCAAAAGCCATTGCTTGTTGCTTTTACATCCATGTATGGAAGAACCCCGGCAGGCATCTGCCAAAAAAAAGGGTCAATTTTTGGAGGGCTTGTGAAAAGTCATTGCTTGTTGCTTTTACATCCATCTATGGAAGAACCCCGGCAGGCATCTGCCAAAAAAAAGGGTCAATTTTTGGAGGGCTTGTGAAAAGTCATTGCTTGTTGCTTTTACATCCATGTATGGAAGAACCCCGGCAGGCATCTGCCAAAAAAAGGGTCAATTTTTGAAGGGCTTGTGAAAAGTCATTGCTTGTTGCTTTTACATCCATCTATGGAAGAACCCCGGCAGGCATCTGCCAAAAAAAGGGTCAATTTTTGGAGGGCTTGTGAAAAGCCATTGCTTGTTGCTTTTACAACCATGTATGGAAGAACCCCGGCAGGCATCTGCCAATAAAAAGAGTAAATTTTTGGAGGGCTTTTGAAAAGTCATTGCTTGTTGCTTTTACATCCATCTATGGAAGAACCCCGGCATGCATCTGCCAAAAAAAGCGTAAATTTTAGGAGGGCTTGTGAAAAGCCATTGCTTGTTGCTTTTACATCCATGTATGGAAGAACCCCGGCAGGCATCTGCCAATAAAAACGGTAAATTTTTGGAGGGCTTGTGAAAAGCCATTGCTTGTTGCTTTTACATCCATGTATGGAAGAACCCCGGCAGGCATCTGCCAATAAAAAGGGTCAATTTTTGGAGGGCTTGTGAAAAGCCATTGCTTGTTGCTTTTACATCCATGTATGGAAGAACCCCGGCAGGTATCTGCCAATAAAAATAGTAAATTTTTGGAGGGCTTTTGAAAAGTCATTGCTTGTTGCTTTTACATCCATCTATGGAAGAACCCCGGCAGGCATCTGCCAATAAAAAGCGTCAATTTTTGGAGGGCTTGTGAAAAGCCATTGCTTGTTGCTTTTACATCCATGTATGGAAGAACCCCGGCAGGCATCTGCCAAAAAAAAGGGTACATTTTTGAAGGGCTTGTGAAAAGCCATTGCTTGTTGCTTTTACATCCATCTATGGAAGAACCCCGGCAGGCATCTGCCAAAAAAATCGTCAATTTTTGGAGGGCTTGTGAAAAGCCATTGCTTGTTGCTTTTACATCCATGTATGGAAGAACCCCGGCAGGCATCTGCCAATAAAAAGAGTAAATTTTTGGAGGGCTTGTGAAAAGCCATTGCTTGTTGCTTTTACATCCATGTATGGAAGAACCCCGGCAGGCATCTGCCAATAAAAAGGGTAAATTTTTGGAGGGCTTGTGAAAAGCCATTGCTTGTTGATTTTACGTCCATGTATGGAAGAACCCCGGCAGGCATCTGCCAAAAAAAGCGTCAATTTTTGGAGGGCTTGTGAAAAGCCATTGCTTGTTGCTTTTACATCCATGTATGGAAGAACCCCGGCAGGCATCTGCCAAAAAAAAGGGTCAATTTTTGGAGGGCTTGTGAAAAGCCATTGCTTGTTGCTTTTACATCCATGTATGGAAGAACCCCGGCAGGCATCTGCCAAAAAAAGCGTCAATTTTTGGAGGGCTTGTGAAAAGCCATTGCTTGTTGCTTTTACATCCATGTATGGAAGAACCCCGGCAGGCATCTGCCAAAAAAAATGGTCAATTTTTGGAGGGCTTGTGAAAAGTCATTGCTTGTTGCTTTTACATCCATGTATGGAAGAACCCCGGCAGGCATCTGCCAAAAAAAGCGTCAATTTTTGGAGGGCTTGTGAAAAGTCATTGCTTGTTGCTTTTACATCCATGTATGGAAGAACCCCGGCAGGCATCTGCCAATAAAAAGCGTCAATTTTTGGAGGGCTTGTGAAAAGTCATTGCTTGTTGCTTTTACATCCATGTATGGAAGAACCCCGGCAGGCATCTGCCAATAAAAAGCGTCAATTTTTGGAGGGCTTGTGAAAAGCCATTGCTTGTTGCTTTTACATCCATCTATGGAAGAACCCCGGCAGGCATCTGCCCAAAAAAAAGGGTACATTTTTGAAGGGCTTGTGAAAAGCCATTGCTTGTTGCTTTTACATCCATCTATGGAAGAACCCCGGCAGGCATCTGCCAAAAAAATCGTCAATTTTTGGAGGGCTTGTGAAAAGCCATTGTTTGTTGCTTTTACATCCATGTATGGAAGAACCCCGGCAGGCATCTGCGAAAAAAAAGGGTCAATTTTTGGAGGGCTTGTGAAAAGCCATTGGTTGTTGCTTTTACATCCATGTATGGAAGAACCCCGGAAGGCATCTGCCAATAAAAAGGGTCAATTTTTGGAAGGCTTGTCAAAAGCCATTGTTTGTTGCTTTTACATCCATGTATGGAAGAACCCCGGCAGGCATCTGCCAAAAAAAAGGGTCAATTTTTGGAGGGCTTGTGAAAAGTCATTGCTTGTTGCTTTTACATCCATCTATGGAAGAACCCCGGCAGGCATCTGCCAAAAAAAAGGGTCAATTTTTGGAGGGCTTGTGAAAAGTCATTGCTTGTTGCTTTTACATCCATGTATGGAAGAACCCCGGCAGGCATCTGCCAAAAAAAAGAGTCAATTTTTGGAGGGCTTGTGAAAAGTCATTGCTTGTTGCTTTTACATCCATGTATGGAAGAACCCCGGCAGGCATCTGCCAAAAAAAGCGTCAATTTTTGGAGGGCTTGTGAAAAGCCATTGCTTGTTGCTTTTATATCCATGTATGGAAGAACCCCGGCAGGCATCTGCCAAAAAAAGCGTCAATTTTTGGAGGGCTTGTGAAAAGCCATTGCTTGTTGCTTTTACATCCATGTATGGAAGAACCCCGGCAGGCATCTGCCAAAAAAAAGGGTCAATTTTTGGAGGGCTTGTCAAAAGCCATTGCTTGTTGCTTTTACATCCATGTATGGAAGAACCCCGGCAGGCATCTGCCAAAAAAAAGGGTCAATTTTTGGAGGGCTTGTGAAAAGTCATTGCTTGTTGCTTTTACATCCATCTATGGAAGAACCCCGGCAGGCATCTGCCAAAAAAAAGGGTCAATTTTTGGAGGGCTTGTGAAAAGTCATTGCTTGTTGCTTTTACATCCATGTATGGAAGAACCCCGGCAGGCATCTGCCAAAAAAAGGGTCAATTTTTGGAGGGCTTGTGAAAAGTCATTGCTTGTTGCTTTTACATCCATCTATGGAAGAACCCCGGCAGGCATCTGCCAAAAAAAGGGTCAATTTTTGGAGGGCTTGTGAAAAGCCATTGCTTGTTGCTTTTACAACCATGTATGGAAGAACCCCGGCAGGCATCTGCCAATAAAAAGAGTAAATTTTTGGAGGGCTTTTGAAAAGTCATTGCTTGTTGCTTTTACATCCATCTATGGAAGAACCCCGGCATGCATCTGCCAAAAAAAGCGTAAATTTTAGGAGGGCTTGTGAAAAGCCATTGCTTGTTGCTTTTACATCCATGTATGGAAGAACCCCGGCAGGCA
This sequence comes from Rhinoderma darwinii, assembly GCF_050947455.1. Taxonomy (NCBI): domain Eukaryota; kingdom Metazoa; phylum Chordata; class Amphibia; order Anura; family Rhinodermatidae; genus Rhinoderma; species Rhinoderma darwinii. The sequence goes on along the minus strand of NW_027464015.1, from coordinate 88,157 downwards.
TCTGCCAATAAAAACGGTAAATTTTTGGAGGGCTTGTGAAAAGCCATTGCTTGTTGCTTTTACATCCATGTATGGAAGAACCCCGGCAGGCATCTGCCAATAAAAAGGGTCAATTTTTGGAGGGCTTGTAAAAAGCCATTGCTTGTTGCTTTTACATCCATGTATGGAAGAACCCCGGCAGGTATCTGCCAATAAAAATAGTAAATTTTTGGAGGGCTTTTGAAAAGTCATTGCTTGTTGCTTTTACATCCATCTATGGAAGAACCCCGGCAGGCATCTGCCAAAAAAATCGTCAATTTTTGGAGGGCTTGTGAAAAGCCATTGCTTGTTGCTTTTACATCCATGTATGGAAGAACCCCGGCAGGCATCTGCCAATAAAAAGAGTAAATTTTTGGAGGGCTTGTGAAAAGCCATTGCTTGTTGCTTTTACATCCATGTATGGAAGAACCCCGGCAGGCATCTGCCAATAAAAAGGGTAAATTTTTGGAGGGCTTGTGAAAAGCCATTGCTTGTTGATTTTACGTCCATGTATGGAAGAACCCCGGCAGGCATCTGCCAAAAAAAGCGTCAATTTTTGGAGGGCTTGTGAAAAGCCATTGCTTGTTGCTTTTACATCCATGTATGGAAGAACCCCGGCAGGCATCTGCCAAAAAAAAGGGTCAATTTTTGGAGGGCTTGTGAAAAGCCATTGCTTGTTGCTTTTACATCCATGTATGGAAGAACCCCGGCAGGCATCTGCCAAAAAAAGCGTCAATTTTTGGAGGGCTTGTGAAAAGCCATTGCTTGTTGCTTTTACATCCATGTATGGAAGAACCCCGGCAGGCATCTGCCAAAAAAAATGGTCAATTTTTGGAGGGCTTGTGAAAAGTCATTGCTTGTTGCTTTTACATCCATGTATGGAAGAACCCCGGCAGGCATCTGCCAAAAAAAGCGTCAATTTTTGGAGGGCTTGTGAAAAGTCATTGCTTGTTGCTTTTACATCCATGTATGGAAGAACCCCGGCAGGCATCTGCCAATAAAAAGCGTCAATTTTTGGAGGGCTTGTGAAAAGTCATTGCTTGTTGCTTTTACATCCATGTATGGAAGAACCCCGGCAGGCATCTGCCAATAAAAAGCGTCAATTTTTGGAGGGCTTGTGAAAAGCCATTGCTTGTTGCTTTTACATCCATCTATGGAAGAACCCCGGCAGGCATCTGCCCAAAAAAAAAGGGTACATTTTTGAAGGGCTTGTGAAAAGCCATTGCTTGTTGCTTTTACATCCATCTATGGAAGAACCCCGGCAGGCATCTGCCAAAAAAATCGTCAATTTTTGGAGGGCTTGTGAAAAGCCATTGTTTGTTGCTTTTACATCCATGTATGGAAGAACCCCGGCAGGCATCTGCGAAAAAAAAGGGTCAATTTTTGGAGGGCTTGTGAAAAGCCATTGGTTGTTGCTTTTACATCCATGTATGGAAGAACCCCGGAAGGCATCTGCCAATAAAAAGGGTCAATTTTTGGAAGGCTTGTCAAAAGCCATTGTTTGTTGCTTTTACATCCATGTATGGAAGAACCCCGGCAGGCATCTGCCAAAAAAAAGGGTCAATTTTTGGAGGGCTTGTGAAAAGTCATTGCTTGTTGCTTTTACATCCATCTATGGAAGAACCCCGGCAGGCATCTGCCAAAAAAAAGGGTCAATTTTTGGAGGGCTTGTGAAAAGTCATTGCTTGTTGCTTTTACATCCATGTATGGAAGAACCCCGGATGGCATCTGCCAAAAAAAAGAGTCAATTTTTGGAGGGCTTGTGAAAAGTCATTGCTTGTTGCTTTTACATCCATGTATGGAAGAACCCCGGCAGGCATCTGCCAAAAAAAGCGTCAATTTTTGGAGGGCTTGTGAAAAGCCATTGCTTGTTGCTTTTATATCCATGTATGGAAGAACCCCGGCAGGCATCTGCCAAAAAAAGCGTCAATTTTTGGAGGGCTTGTGAAAAGCCATTGCTTGTTGCTTTTACATCCATGTATGGAAGAACCCCGGCAGGCATCTGCCAATAAAAAGAGTAAATTTTTGGAGGGCTTGTGAAAAGCCATTGCTTGTTGCTTTTACTACCATGTATGGAAGAACCCCGGCAGGCATCTGCCAATAAAAAGAGTAAATTTTTGGAGGGCTTGTGAAAAGTCATTGCTTGTTGCTTTTACATCCATCTATGGAAGAACCCCGGCAGGCATCTGCCAATAAAAAGGGTCAATTTTTGGAGGGCTTGTGAAAAGCCATTGCTTGTTGCTTTTACGTCCATGTATGGAAGAACCCCGGCAGGCATCTGCCAAAAAAAGCGTCAATTTTTGGAGGGCTTGTGAAAAGCCATTGCTTGTTGCTTTTACATCCATGTATGGAAGAACCCCGGCAGGTATCTGCCAATAAAAAGAGTAAATTTTTGGAGGGCTTTTGAAAAGTCATTGCTTGTTGCTTTTACATCCATCTATGGAAGAACCCCGGCATGCATCTGCCAAAAAAAGCGTAAATTTTAGGAGGGCTTGTGAAAAGTCATTGCTTGTTGCTTTTACATCCATCTATGGAAGAACCCCGGGAGGCATCTGACAAAAAAAGCGTCAATATTTTTAGGGCTTGTGAAAAGCCATTGCTTGTTGCTTTTACATCCATGTATGGAAGAACCCCGGCAGGCATCTGCCAAAAAAAGCGTCAATTTTTGGAGGGCTTGTGAAAAGCCATTGCTTGTTGCTTTTACATCCATGTATGGAAGAACCCCGGCAGACCTCTGCCAAAAAAAAGGGTCAATTTTTGGAGGGCTTGTGAAAAGCCATTGCTTGTTGCTTTTACATCCATGTATGGAAGAACCCCGGCAGGCATCTGCCAAAAAAAAGGGTCAATTTTTGGAGGGCTTGTGAAAAGTCATTGCTTGTTGCTTTTACATCCATCTATGGAAGAACCCCGGCAGGCATCTGCCAAAAAAAAGCGTCAATTTTTGGAGGGCTTGTGAAAAGCCATTGCTTGTTGCTTTTACATCCATGTATGGAAGAACCCCGGCAGGCATCTGCCAAAAAAAGGGTCAATTTTTGGAGGGCTTGTGAAAAGTCATTGCTTGTTGCTTTTACATCCATCTATGGAAGAACCCCGGCAGGCATCTGCCAAAAAAAGGGTCAATTTTTGGAGGGCTTGTGAAAAGCCATTGCTTGTTGCTTTTACAACCATGTATGGAAGAACCCCGGCAGGCATCTGCCAATAAAAAGAGTAAATTTTTGGAGGGCTTTTGAAAAGTCATTGCTTGTTGCTTTTACATCCATCTATGGAAGAACCCCGGCATGCATCTGCCAAAAAAAGCGTAAATTTTAGGAGGGCTTGTGAAAAGCCATTGCTTGTTGCTTTTACATCCATGTATGGAAGAACCCCGGCAGGCATCTGCCAATAAAAACGGTAAATTTTTGGAGGGCTTGTGAAAAGCCATTGCTTGTTGCTTTTACATCCATGTATGGAAGAACCCCGGCAGGCATCTGCCAATAAAAAGGGTCAATTTTTGGAGGGCTTGTGAAAAGCCATTGCTTGTTGCTTTTACGTCCATGTATGGAAGAACCCCGGAAGGCATCTGCCAAAAAAATCGTCAATTTTTGGAGGGCTTGTGAAAAGCCATTGTTTGTTGCTTTTGCATCCATGTATGGAAGAACCCCGGCAGGCATCTGCCAAAAAAAAGGGTCAATTTTTGGAGGGCTTGTGAAAAGCCATTGCTTGTTGCTTTTACATCCATGTATGGAAGAACCCCGGCAGGCATCTGCCAATAAAGAGGGTCAATTTTTGGAGGGCTTGTCAAAAGCCATTGCTTGTTGCTTTTACATCCATGTATGGAAGAACCCCGGCAGGCATCTGCCAAAAAAAAAAGTCAATTTTTGGAGGGCTTGTGAAAAGTCATTGCTTGTTGCTTTTACATCCATGTATGGAAGAACCCCGGCAGGCATCTGCCAAAAAAAGCGTCAATTTTTGGAGGGCTTGTGAAAAGCCATTGCTTGTTGCTTTTACATCCATGTATGGAAGAACCCCGGCAGGCATCTGCCAAAAAAAGCGTCAATTTTTGGAGGGCTTGTGAAAAGCCATTGCTTGTTGCTTTTACATCCATGTATGGAAGAACCCCGGCAGGCATCTGCCAAAAAAAAGGGTCAATTTTTGGAGGGCTTGTCAAAAGCCATTGCTTGTTGCTTTTACATCCATGTATGGAAGAACCCCGGCAGGCATCTGCCAAAAAAAAGGGTCAATTTTTGGAGGGCTTGTGAAAAGTCATTGCTTGTTGCTTTTACATCCATCTATGGAAGAACCCCGGCAGGCATCTGCCAAAAAAAAGGGTCAATTTTTGGAGGGCTTGTGAAAAGTCATTGCTTGTTGCTTTTACATCCATGTATGGAAGAACCCCGGCAGGCATCTGCCAAAAAAAGGGTCAATTTTTGGAGGGCTTGTGAAAAGTCATTGCTTGTTGCTTTTACATCCATCTATGGAAGAACCCCGGCAGGCATCTGCCAAAAAAAGGGTCAATTTTTGGAGGGCTTGTGAAAAGCCATTGCTTGTTGCTTTTACAACCATGTATGGAAGAACCCCGGCAGGCATCTGCCAATAAAAAGAGTAAATTTTTGGAGGGCTTTTGAAAAGTCATTGCTTGTTGCTTTTACATCCATCTATGGAAGAACCCCGGCATGCATCTGCCAAAAAAAGCGTAAATTTTAGGAGGGCTTGTGAAAAGCCATTGCTTGTTGCTTTTACATCCATGTATGGAAGAACCCCGGCAGGCATCTGCCAATAAAAACGGTAAATTTTTGGAGGGCTTGTGAAAAGCCATTGCTTGTTGCTTTTACATCCATGTATGGAAGAACCCCGGCAGGCATCTGCCAATAAAAAGGGTCAATTTTTGGAGGGCTTGTGAAAAGCCATTGCTTGTTGCTTTTACGTCCATGTATGGAAGAACCCCGGAAGGCATCTGCCAAAAAAATCGTCAATTTTTGGAGGGCTTGTGAAAAGCCATTGTTTGTTGCTTTTGCATCCATGTATGGAAGAACCCCGGCAGGCATCTGCCAAAAAAAAGGGTCAATTTTTGGAGGGCTTGTGAAAAGCCATTGCTTGTTGCTTTTACATCCATGTATGGAAGAACCCCGGCAGGCATCTGCCAATAAAGAGGGTCAATTTTTGGAGGGCTTGTCAAAAGCCATTGCTTGTTGCTTTTACATCCATGTATGGAAGAACCCCGGCAGGCATCTGCCAAAAAAAAAAGTCAATTTTTGGAGGGCTTGTGAAAAGTCATTGCTTGTTGCTTTTACATCCATGTATGGAAGAACCCCGGCAGGCATCTGCCAAAAAAAGCGTCAATTTTTGGAGGGCTTGGGAAAAGCCATTGCTTGTTGCTTTTACATCCATGTATGGAAGAACCCCGGCAGGCATCTGCCAAAAAAAGCGTCAATTTTTGGAGGGCTTGTGAAAAGCCATTGCTTGTTGCTTTTACATCCATGTATGGAAGAACCCCGGCAGGCATCTGCAAAAAAAAGGGTCAATTTTTGGAGGGCTTGTCAAAAGCCATTGCTTGTTGCTTTTACATCCATGTATGGAAGAACCCCGGCAGGCATCTGCCAATAAAAAGGGTCAACTTTTGGAGGGCTTGTGAAAAGCCATTGCTTGTTGCTTTTACATCCATGTATGGAAGAACCCCGGCAGGCATCTGCCAAAAAAAAGGGTAAATTTTTGGAGGGCTTGTGAAAAGTCATTGCTTGTTGCTTTTACATCCATGTATGGAAGAACCCCGGCAGGCATCTGCCAAAAAAAGGGTCAATTTTTGGAGGGCTTGTGAAAAGTCATTGCTTGTTGCTTTTACATCCATGTATGGAAGAACCCCGGCAGGCATCTGCCAAAAAAAAGAGTCAATTTTTGGAGGGCTTGTGAAAAGTCATTGCTTGTTGCTTTTACATCCATGTATGGAAGAACCCCGGCAGGCATCTGCCAAAAAAAGCGTCAATTTTTGGAGGGCTTGTGAAAAGCCATTGCTTGTTGCTTTTATATCCATGTATGGAAGAACCCCGGCAGGCATCTGCCAAAAAAAGCGTCAATTTTTGGAGGGCTTGTGAAAAGCCATTGCTTGTTGCTTTTACATCCATGTATGGAAGAACCCCGGCAGGCATCTGCCAAAAAAAGCGTCAATTTTTTTAGGGCTTGTGAAAAGCCATTGCTTGTTGCTTTTACATCCATGTATGGAAGAACCCCGGCAGGCATCTGCCAAAAAAAGCGTCAATTTTTGGAGGGCCTGTGAAAAGCCATTGCTTGTTGCTTTTACATCCATCTATGGAAGAACCCCGGCAGGCATCTGACAAAAAAAGCGTCAATATTTTTAGGGCTTGTGAAAAGCCATTGCTTGTTGCTTTTACATCCATGTATGGAAGAACCCCGGCAGGCATCTGCCAAAAAAAGCGTCAATTTTTGGAGGGCTTGTGAAAAGTCATTGCTTGTTGCTTTTACATCCATCTATGGAAGAACCCCGGCAGGCATCTGACAAAAAAAGCGTCAATATTTTTAGGGCTTGTGAAAAGCCATTGCTTGTTGCTTTTACATCCATGTATGGAAGAACCCCGGCAGGCATCTGCCAAAAAAAAGGGTCAATTTTTGGAGGGCTTGTGAAAAGTCATTGCTTGTTGCTTTTACATCCATCTATGGAAGAACCCCGGCAGGCATCTGCCAAAAAAAGCGTCAATTTTTGGAGGGCTTGTGAAAAGCCATTGCTTGTTGCATTTTACATCCATGTATGGAAGAACCCCGGCAGGCATCTGCCAAAAAAAAGGGTCAATTTTTGGAAGGCTTGTGAAAAGTCATTGCTTGTTGCTTTTAATCCATCTATGGAAGCACCCCGGCAGGCATCTGCCAAAAAAAGGGTCAATTTTTGGAGGGCTTGTGAAAAGCCATTGCTTGTTGCTTTTACTACCATGTATGGAAGAACCCCGGCAGGCATCTGCCAATAAAAAGAGTAAATTTTTGGAGGGCTTGTGAAAAGTCATTACTTGTTGCTTTTACATCCATCTATGGAAGAACCCCGGCAGGCATCTGCCAATAAAAAGGGTCAATTTTTGGAGGGCTTGTGAAAAGCCATTGCTTGTTGCTTTTACGTCCATGTATGGAAGAACCGCGGCAGGCATCTGCCAAAAAAAGCGTCAATTTTTGGAGGGCTTGTGAAAAGCCATTGCTTGTTGCTTTTACATCCATGTATGGAAGAACCCCGGCAGGTATCTGCCAATAAAAAGAGTAAATTTTTGGAGGGCTTTTGAAAAGTCATTGCTTGTTGCTTTTACATCCATCTATGGAAGAACCCCGGCATGCATCTGCCAAAAAAAGCGTAAATTTTAGGAGGGCTTGTGAAAAGCCATTGCTTGTTGCTTTTACATCCATGTATGGAAGAACCCCGGCAGGCATCTGCCAATAAAAAGGGTAAATTTTTGGAGGGCTTGTGAAAAGCCATTGCTTGTTGCTTTTACATCCATGTATGGAAGAACCCCGGCAGGCATCTGCCAATAAAAAGGGTAAATTTTTGGAGGGCTTGTCAAAAGCCATTGCTTGTTGCTTTTACATCCATGTATGGAAGAACCCCGGCAGGCATCTGCCAAAAAAAAAAGTCAATTTTTGGAGGGCTTGTGAAAAGTCATTGCTTGTTGCTTTTACATCCATGTATGGAAGAACCCCGGCAGGCATCTGCCAAAAAAAGCGTCAATTTTTGGAGGGCTTGTGAAAAGCCATTGCTTGTTGCTTTTACATCCATGTATGGAAGAACCCCGGCAGGCATCTGCCAAAAAAAGCGTCAATTTTTGGAGGGCTTGTGAAAAGCCATTGCTTGTTGCTTTTACATCCATGTATGGAAGAACCCCGGCAGGCATCTGCCAATAAAAAGGGTCAATTTTTGGAGGGCTTGTCAAAAGCCATTGCTTGTTGCTTTTACATCCATGTATGGAAGAACCCCGGCAGGCATCTGCCAATAAAAAGGGTCAATTTTTGGAGGGCTTGTGAAAAGCCATTGCTTGTTGCTTTTACATCCATGTATGGAAGAACCCCGGCAGGCATCTGCCAAAAAAAAGGGTCAATTTTTGGAGGGCTTGTGAAAAGTCATTGCTTGTTGCTTTTACATCCATGTATGGAAGAACCCCGGCAGGCATCTGCCAAAAAAAAGGGTCAATTTTTGGAGGGCTTGTGAAAAGTCATTGCTTGTTGCTTTTACATCCATGTATGGAAGAACCCCGGCAGGCATCTGCCAAAAAAAAGGGTCAATTTTTGGAGGGCTTGTGAAAAGCCATTGCTTGTTGCTTTTACATCCATGTATGGAAGAACCCCGGCAGGCATCTGCCAAAAAAAGCGTCAATTTTTGGAGGGCTTGTGAAAAGCCATTGCTTGTTGCTTTTACATCCATGTATGGAAGAACCCCGGCAGGTATCTGCCAATAAAAAGAGTACATTTTTGGAGGGCTTTTGAAAAGTCATTGCTTGTTGCTTTTACGTCCATGTATGGAAGAACCCCGGCAAGCATCTGCCAAAAAAAAGGGTCAATTTTTGGAGGGCTTGTGAAAAGTCATTGCTTGTTGCTTTTACATCCATCTATGGAAGAACCCCGGCAGGCATCTGCCAATAAAAAGAGTAAATTTTTGGAGGGCTTTTGAAAAGCCATTGCTTGTTGCTTTTACATCCATGTATGGAAGAACCCCGGCAGGCATCTGCCAAAAAAAAGGGTCAATTTTTGGAGGGCTTGTGAAAAGCCATTGCTTGTTGCTTTTACATCCATGTATGGAGGAACCCCGGCAGGCATCTGCCAAAAAAAAGGGTCAATTTTTGGAGGGCTTGTGAAAAGTCATTGCTTGTTGCTTTTACATCCATGTATGGAAGAACCCCGGCAGGCATCTGCCAATAAAAAGGGTCAATTTTTGGAGGGCTTGTGAAAAGCCATTGCTTGTTGCTTTTACATCCATGTATGGAAGAACCCCGGCAGGCATCTGCCAAAAAAAGCGTCAATTTTTGTAGGGCTTGTGAAAAGCCATTGCTTGTTGCTTTTACATCCATGTATGGAAGAACCCCGGCAGGCATCTGCCAAAAAAAAAGGGTCAATTTTTGGAGGGCTTGTGAAAAGTCATTGCTTGTTGCTTTTACATCCATATATGGAAGAACCCCGGCAGGCATCTGCCAAAAAAAGGGTCAATTTTTGGAGGGCTTGTGAAAAGTCATTGCTTGTTGCTTTTACATCCATCTATGGAAGAACCCCGGCAGGCATCTGCCAAAAAAAGGGTCAATTTTTGGAGGGCTTGTGAAAAGCCATTGCTTGTTGCTTTTACGTCCATGTATGGAAGAACCCCGGAAGGCATCTGCCAAAAAAATCGTCAATTTTTGGAGGGCTTGTGAAAAGCCATTGTTTGTTGCTTTTGCATCCATGTATGGAAGAACCCCGGCAGGCATCTGCCAATAAAAAGGGTAAATTTTTGGAGGGCTTGTGAAAAGTCATTGCTTGTTGCTTTTACATCCATGTATGGAAGAACCCCGGCAGGCATCTGCCAAAAAAAAGGGTCAATTTTTGGAGGGCTTGTGAAAAGCCATTGCTTGTTGCTTTTACATCCATGTATGGAAGAACCCCGGCAGGCATCTGCCAATAAAGAGGGTCAATTTTTGGAGGGCTTGTCAAAAGCCATTGCTTGTTGCTTTTACATCCATGTATGGAAGAACCCCGGCAGGCATCTGCCAAAAAAAAAAGTCAATTTTTGGAGGGCTTGTGAAAAGTCATTGCTTGTTGCTTTTACATCCATGTATGGAAGAACCCCGGCAGGCATCTGCCAAAAAAAGCGTCAATTTTTGGAGGGCTTGGGAAAAGCCATTGCTTGTTGCTTTTACATCCATGTATGGAAGAACCCCGGCAGGCATCTGCCAAAAAAAGCGTCAATTTTTGGAGGGCTTGTGAAAAGCCATTGCTTGTTGCTTTTACATCCATGTATGGAAGAACCCCGGCAGGCATCTGCAAAAAAAAGGGTCAATTTTTGGAGGGCTTGTCAAAAGCCATTGCTTGTTGCTTTTACATCCATGTATGGAAGAACCCCGGCAGGCATCTGCCAATAAAAAGGGTCAACTTTTGGAGGGCTTGTGAAAAGCCATTGCTTGTTGCTTTTACATCCATGTATGGAAGAACCCCGGCAGGCATCTGCCAAAAAAAAGGGTAAATTTTTGGAGGGCTTGTGAAAAGTCATTGCTTGTTGCTTTTACATCCATGTATGGAAGAACCCCGGCAGGCATCTGCCAAAAAAAGGGTCAATTTTTGGAGGGCTTGTGAAAAGTCATTGCTTGTTGCTTTTACATCCATGTATGGAAGAACCCCGGCAGGCATCTGCCAAAAAAAAGAGTCAATTTTTGGAGGGCTTGTGAAAAGTCATTGCTTGTTGCTTTTACATCCATGTATGGAAGAACCCCGGCAGGCATCTGCCAAAAAAAGCGTCAATTTTTGGAGGGCTTGTGAAAAGCCATTGCTTGTTGCTTTTATATCCATGTATGGAAGAACCCCGGCAGGCATCTGCCAAAAAAAGCGTCAATTTTTGGAGGGCTTGTGAAAAGCCATTGCTTGTTGCTTTTACATCCATGTATGGAAGAACCCCGGCAGGCATCTGCCAAAAAAAGCGTCAATTTTTTTAGGGCTTGTGAAAAGCCATTGCTTGTTGCTTTTACATCCATGTATGGAAGAACCCCGGCAGGCATCTGCCAAAAAAAGCGTCAATTTTTGGAGGGCCTGTGAAAAGCCATTGCTTGTTGCTTTTACATCCATCTATGGAAGAACCCCGGCAGGCATCTGACAAAAAAAGCGTCAATATTTTTAGGGCTTGTGAAAAGCCATTGCTTGTTGCTTTTACATCCATGTATGGAAGAACCCCGGCAGGCATCTGCCAAAAAAAGCGTCAATTTTTGGAGGGCTTGTGAAAAGTCATTGCTTGTTGCTTTTACATCCATCTATGGAAGAACCCCGGCAGGCATCTGACAAAAAAAGCGTCAATATTTTTAGGGCTTGTGAAAAGCCATTGCTTGTTGCTTTTACATCCATGTATGGAAGAACCCCGGCAGGCATCTGCCAAAAAAAAGGGTCAATTTTTGGAGGGCTTGTGAAAAGTCATTGCTTGTTGCTTTTACATCCATCTATGGAAGAACCCCGGCAGGCATCTGCCAAAAAAAGCGTCAATTTTTGGAGGGCTTGTGAAAAGCCATTGCTTGTTGCATTTTACATCCATGTATGGAAGAACCCCGGCAGGCATCTGCCAAAAAAAAGGGTCAATTTTTGGAAGGCTTGTGAAAAGTCATTGCTTGTTGCTTTTAATCCATCTATGGAAGAACCCCGGCAGGCATCTGCCAAAAAAAGGGTCAATTTTTGGAGGGCTTGTGAAAAGCCATTGCTTGTTGCTTTTACTACCATGTATGGAAGAACCCCGGCAGGCATCTGCCAATAAAAAGAGTAAATTTTTGGAGGGCTTGTGAAAAGTCATTACTTGTTGCTTTTACATCCATCTATGGAAGAACCCCGGCAGGCATCTGCCAATAAAAAGGGTCAATTTTTGGAGGGCTTGTGAAAAGCCATTGCTTGTTGCTTTTACGTCCATGTATGGAAGAACCCCGGCAGGCATCTGCCAAAAAAAGCGTCAATTTTTGGAGGGCTTGTGAAAAGCCATTGCTTGTTGCTTTTACATCCATGTATGGAAGAACCCCGGCAGGTATCTGCCAATAAAAAGAGTAAATTTTTGGAGGGCTTTTGAAAAGTCATTGCTTGTTGCTTTTACATCCATCTATGGAAGAACCCCGGCATGCATCTGCCAAAAAAAGCGTAAATTTTAGGAGGGCTTGTGAAAAGCCATTGCTTGTTGCTTTTACATCCATGTATGGAAGAACCCCGGCAGGCATCTGCCAATAAAAAGGGTAAATTTTTGGAGGGCTTGTGAAAAGCCATTGCTTGTTGCTTTTACATCCATGTATGGAAGAACCCCGGCAGGCATCTGCCAATAAAAAGGGTAAATTTTTGGAGGGCTTGTCAAAAGCCATTGCTTGTTGCTTTTACATCCATGTATGGAAGAACCCCGGCAGGCATCTGCCAAAAAAAAAAGTCAATTTTTGGAGGGCTTGTGAAAAGTCATTGCTTGTTGCTTTTACATCCATGTATGGAAGAACCCCGGCAGGCATCTGCCAAAAAAAGCGTCAATTTTTGGAGGGCTTGTGAAAAGCCATTGCTTGTTGCTTTTACATCCATGTATGGAAGAACCCCGGCAGGCATCTGCCAAAAAAAGCGTCAATTTTTGGAGGGCTTGTGAAAAGCCATTGCTTGTTGCTTTTACATCCATGTATGGAAGAACCCCGGCAGGCATCTGCCAATAAAAAGGGTCAATTTTTGGAGGGCTTGTCAAAAGCCATTGCTTGTTGCTTTTACATCCATGTATGGAAGAACCCCGGCAGGCATCTGCCAATAAAAAGGGTCAATTTTTGGAGGGCTTGTGAAAAGCCATTGCTTGTTGCTTTTACATCCATGTATGGAAGAACCCCGGCAGGCATCTGCCAAAAAAAAGGGTCAATTTTTGGAGGGCTTGTGAAAAGTCATTGCTTGTTGCTTTTACATCCATGTATGGAAGAACCCCGGCAGGCATCTGCCAAAAAAAAGGGTCAATTTTTGGAGGGCTTGTGAAAAGTCATTGCTTGTTGCTTTTACATCCATGTATGGAAGAACCCCGGCAGGCATCTGCCAAAAAAAAGGGTCAATTTTTGGAGGGCTTGTGAAAAGCCATTGCTTGTTGCTTTTACATCCATGTATGGAAGAACCCCGGCAGGCATCTGCCAAAAAAAGCGTCAATTTTTGGAGGGCTTGTGAAAAGCCATTGCTTGTTGCTTTTACATCCATGTATGGAAGAACCCCGGCAGGTATCTGCCAATAAAAAGAGTACATTTTTGGAGGGCTTTTGAAAAGTCATTGCTTGTTGCTTTTACGTCCATGTATGGAAGAACCCCGGCAAGCATCTGCCAAAAAAAAGGGTCAATTTTTGGAGGGCTTGTGAAAAGTCATTGCTTGTTGCTTTTACATCCATCTATGGAAGAACCCCGGCAGGCATCTGCCAATAAAAAGAGTAAATTTTTGGAGGGCTTTTGAAAAGCCATTGCTTGTTGCTTTTACATCCATGTATGGAAGAACCCCGGCAGGCATCTGCCAAAAAAAAGGGTCAATTTTTGGAGGGCTTGTGAAAAGCCATTGCTTGTTGCTTTTACATCCATGTATGGAAGAACCCCGGCAGGCATCTGCCAAAAAAAAGGGTCAATTTTTGGAGGGCTTGTGAAAAGTCATTGCTTGTTGCTTTTACATCCATGTATGGAAGAACCCCGGCAGGCATCTGCCAATAAAAAGGGTCAATTTTTGGAGGGCTTGTGAAAAGCCATTGCTTGTTGCTTTTACGTCCATGTATGGAAGAACCCCGGCAGGCATCTGCCAAAAAAAGCGTCAATTTTTGTAGGGCTTGTGAAAAGCCATTGCTTGTTGCTTTTACATCCATGTATGGAAGAACCCCGGCAGGCATCTGCCAAAAAAAAAGGGTCAATTTTTGGAGGGCTTGTGAAAAGTCATTGCTTGTTGCTTTTACATCCATATATGGAAGAACCCCGGCAGGCATCTGCCAAAAAAAGCGTCAATTTTTGGAGGGCTTGTGAAAAGCCATTGCTTGTTGCTTTTACATCCATGTATGGAAGAACCCCGGCAGGCATCTGCCAAAAAAAGCGTCAATTTTTGGAGGGCTTGTGAAAAGCCATTGCTTGTTGCTTTTACATCCATGTATGGAAGAACCCCGGCAGGCATCTGCCAATAAAAAGGGTCAATTTTTGGAGGGCTTGTCAAAAGCCATTGCTTGTTGCTTTTACATCTATGTATGGAAGAACCCCGGCAGGCATCTGCCAAAAAAAGCGTCAATTTTTGGAGGGCTTGTGAAAAGCTATTGCTTGTTGCTTTTACATCCATGTATGGAAGAACCCCGGCAGGCATCTGCCAAAAAAAGCGTCAATTTTTTTAGGGCTTGTGAAAAGCCATTGCTTGTTGCTTTTACATCCATGTATGGAAGAACCCCGGCAGGCATCTGCCCAAAAAAAAGAGTAAATTTTTGGAGGGCTTGTGAAAAGCCATTGCTTGTTGCTTTTACATCCATGTATGGAAGAACCCCGGCAGGTATCTGCCAATAAAAAGAGTAAATTTTTGGAGGGCTTTTGAAAAGTCATTGCTTGTTGCTTTTACATCCATCTATGGAAGAACCCCGGCAGGCATCTGCCAAAAAAAGCGTACATTTTTGGAGGGCTTGTGAAAAGCCATTACTTGTTGCTTTTACATCCATGTATGGAAGAACCCCGGCAGGCATCTGCCAAAAAAAAGGGTCAATTTTTGGAGGGCTTGTGAAAAGCCATTGCTTGTTGCTTTTACGTCCATGTATGGAAGAACCCCGGCAGGCATCTGCCAAAAAAAGCGTCAATTTTTGTAGGGCTTGTGAAAAGCCATTGCTTGTTGCTTTTACATCCATGTATGGAAGAACCCCGGCAGGCATCTGCCAAAAAAAAAGGGTCAATTTTTGGAGGGCTTGTGAAAAGTCATTGCTTGTTGCTTTTACATCCATATATGGAAGAACCCCGGCAGGCATCTGCCAAAAAAAGCGTCAATTTTTGGAGGGCTTGTGAAAAGCCATTGCTTGTTGCTTTTACATCCATGTATGGAAGAACCCCGGCAGGCATCTGCCAAAAAAAGCGTCAATTTTTGGAGGGCTTGTGAAAAGCCATTGCTTGTTGCTTTTACATCCATGTATGGAAGAACCCCGGCAGGCATCTGCCAAAAAAAGCGTCAATTTTTGGAGGGCTTGTGAAAAGCTATTGCTTGTTGCTTTTACATCCATGTATGGAAGAACCCCGGCAGGCATCTGCCAAAAAAAGCGTCAATTTTTTTAGGGCTTGTGAAAAGCCATTGCTTGTTGCTTTTACATCCATGTATGGAAGAACCCCGGCAGGCATCTGCCCAAAAAAAAGAGTAAATTTTTGGAGGGCTTGTGAAAAGCCATTGCTTGTTGCTTTTACATCCATGTATGGAAGAACCCCGGCAGGTATCTGCCAATAAAAAGAGTAAATTTTTGGAGGGCTTTTGAAAAGTCATTGCTTGTTGCTTTTACATCCATCTATGGAAGAACCCCGGCAGGCATCTGCCAAAAAAAGCGTACATTTTTGGAGGGCTTGTGAAAAGCCATTACTTGTTGCTTTTACATCCATGTATGGAAGAACCCCGGCAGGCATCTGCCAAAAAAAAGGGTCAATTTTTGGAGGGCTTGTGAAAAGTCATTGCTTGTTGCTTTTACATCCATGTATGGAAGAACCCCGGCAGGCATCTGCCAATAAAAAGAGTAAATTTTTGGAGGGCTTGTGAAAAGCCATTGCTTGTTGCTTTTACATCCATGTATGGAAGAACCCCGGCAGGCATCTGCCAATAAAAAGGGTCAATTTTTGGAGGGCTTGTGAAAAGCCATTGCTTGTTGCTTTTACGTCCATGTATGGAAGAACCCCGGCAGGCATCTGCCAAAAAAAGCGTCAATTTTTGTAGGGCTTGTGAAAAGCCATTGCTTGTTGCTTTTACATCCATGTATGGAAGAACCCCGGCAGGCATCTGACAAAAAAAGCGTCAATATTTTTAGGGCTTGTGAAAAGCCATTGCTTGTTGCTTTTACATCCATGTATGGAAGAACCCCGGCAGGCATCTGCCAAAAAAAGCGTCAATTTTTGGAGGGCTTGTGAAAAGTCATTGCTTGTTGCTTTTACATCCATCTATGGAAGAACCCCGGCAGGCATCTGACAAAAAAAGCGTCAATATTTTTAGGGCTTGTGAAAAGCCATTGCTTGTTGCTTTTACATCCATGTATGGAAGAACCCCGGCAGGCATCTGCCAAAAAAAAGGGTCAATTTTTGGAGGGCTTGTGAAAAGTCATTGCTTGTTGCTTTTACATCCATCTATGGAAGAACCCCGGCAGGCATCTGCCAAAAAAAGCGTCAATTTTTGGAGGGCTTGTGAAAAGCCATTGCTTGTTGCTTTTACATCCATGTATGGAAGAACCCCGGCAGGCATCTGCCAAAAAAAAGGGTCAATTTTTGGAGGGCTTGTGAAAAGTCATTGCTTGTTGCTTTTACATCCATCTATGGAAGAACCCCGGCAGGCATCTGCCAAAAAAAGGGTCAATTTTTGGAGGGCTTGTGAAAAGCCATTGCTTGTTGCTTTTACTACCATGTATGGAAGAACCCCGGCAGGCATCTGCCAATAAAAAGAGTAAATTTTTGGAGGGCTTGTGAAAAGTCATTACTTGTTGCTTTTACATCCATCTATGGAAGAACCCCGGCAGGCATCTGCCAATAAAAAGGGTCAATTTTTGGAGGGCTTGTGAAAAGCCATTGCTTGTTGCTTTTACGTCCATGTATGGAAGAACCCCGGCAGGCATCTGCCAAAAAAAGCGTCAATTTTTGGAGGGCTTGTGAAAAGCCATTGCTTGTTGCTTTTACATCCATGTATGGAAGAACCCCGGCAGGTATCTGCCAATAAAAAGAGTAAATTTTTGGAGGGCTTTTGAAAAGTCATTGCTTGTTGCTTTTACATCCATCTATGGAAGAACCCCGGCAGGCATCTGCCAATAAAAAGGGTAAATTTTTGGAGGGCTTGTGAAAAGCCATTGCTTGTTGCTTTTACATCCATGTATGGAAGAACCCCGGCAGGCATCTGCCAAAAAAAGCGTCAATTTTTGGAGGGCTTGTGAAAAGCCATTGCTTGTTGCTTTTACATCCATGTATGGAAGAACCCCGGCAGGCATCTGCCAAAAAAAGCGTAAATTTTTGGAGGGCTTGTGAAAAGCCATTGCTTGTTGCTTTTACATCCATGTATGGAAGAACCCCGGCAGGCATCTGCCAATAAAAAGGGTCAATTTTTGGAGGGCTTGTCAAAAGCCATTGCTTGTTGCTTTTACATCCATGTATGGAAGAACCCCGGCAGGCATCTGCCAATAAAAAGGGTCAATTTTTGGAGGGCTTGTCAAAAGCCATTGCTTGTTGCTTTTACATCCATGTATGGAAGAACCCCGGCAGGCATCTGCCAAAAAAAAAAGTCAATTTTTGGAGGGCTTGTGAAAAGTCATTGCTTGTTGCTTTTACATCCATGTATGGAAGAACCCCGGCAGGCATCTGCCAAAAAAAGCGTACATTTTTGGAGGGCTTGTGAAAAGCCATTACTTGTTGCTTTTACATCCATGTATGGAAGAACCCCGGCAGGCATCTGCCAAAAAAAAGGGTCAATTTTTGGAGGGCTTGTGAAAAGTCATTGCTTGTTGCTTTTACATCCATGTATGGAAGAACCCCGGCAGGCATCTGCCAATAAAAAGGGTCAATTTTTGGAGGGCTTGTGAAAAGCCATTGCTTGTTGCTTTTACGTCCATGTATGGAAGAACCCCGGCAGGCATCTGCCAAAAAAAGCGTCAATTTTTGTAGGGCTTGTGAAAAGCCATTGCTTGTTGCTTTTACATCCATGTATGGAAGAACCCCGGCAGGCATCTGACAAAAAAAGCGTCAATATTTTTAGGGCTTGTGAAAAGCCATTGCTTGTTGCTTTTACATCCATGTATGGAAGAACCCCGGCAGGCATCTGCCAAAAAAAGCGTCAATTTTTGGAGGGCTTGTGAAAAGTCATTGCTTGTTGCTTTTACATCCATCTATGGAAGAACCCCGGCAGGCATCTGACAAAAAAAGCGTCAATATTTTTAGGGCTTGTGAAAAGCCATTGCTTGTTGCTTTTACATCCATGTATGGAAGAACCCCGGCAGGCATCTGCCAAAAAAAAGGGTCAATTTTTGGAGGGCTTGTGAAAAGTCATTGCTTGTTGCTTTTACATCCATCTATGGAAGAACCCCGGCAGGCATCTGCCAAAAAAAGCGTCAATTTTTGGAGGGCTTGTGAAAAGCCATTGCTTGTTGCTTTTACATCCATGTATGGAAGAACCCCGGCAGGCATCTGCCAAAAAAAAGGGTCAATTTTTGGAGGGCTTGTGAAAAGTCATTGCTTGTTGCTTTTACATCCATCTATGGAAGAACCCCGGCAGGCATCTGCCAAAAAAAGGGTCAATTTTTGGAGGGCTTGTGAAAAGCCATTGCTTGTTGCTTTTACTACCATGTATGGAAGAACCCCGGCAGGCATCTGCCAATAAAAAGAGTAAATTTTTGGAGGGCTTGTGAAAAGTCATTACTTGTTGCTTTTACATCCATCTATGGAAGAACCCCGGCAGGCATCTGCCAATAAAAAGGGTCAATTTTTGGAGGGCTTGTGAAAAGCCATTGCTTGTTGCTTTTACGTCCATGTATGGAAGAACCCCGGCAGGCATCTGCCAAAAAAAGCGTCAATTTTTGGAGGGCTTGTGAAAAGCCATTGCTTGTTGCTTTTACATCCATGTATGGAAGAACCCCGGCAGGTATCTGCCAATAAAAAGAGTAAATTTTTGGAGGGCTTTTGAAAAGTCATTGCTTGTTGCTTTTACATCCATCTATGGAAGAACCCCGGCAGGCATCTGCCAATAAAAAGGGTAAATTTTTGGAGGGCTTGTGAAAAGCCATTGCTTGTTGCTTTTACATCCATGTATGGAAGAACCCCGGCAGGCATCTGCCAAAAAAAGCGTCAATTTTTGGAGGGCTTGTGAAAAGCCATTGCTTGTTGCTTTTACATCCATGTATGGAAGAACCCCGGCAGGCATCTGCCAAAAAAAGCGTCAATTTTTGGAGGGCTTGAGAAAAGCCATTGCTTGTTGCTTTTACATCCATGTATGGAAGAACCCCGGCAGGCATCTGCCAATAAAAAGGGTCAATTTTTGGAGGGCTTGTGAAAAGCCATTGCTTGTTGCTTTTACATCCATGTATGGAAGAACCCCGGCAGGCATCTGCCAAAAAAAAGGGTCAATTTTTGGAGGGCTTGTGAAAAGTCATTGCTTGTTGCTTTTACATCCATGTATGGAAGAACCCCGGCAGGCATCTGCCAAAAAAAAGGGTCAATTTTTGGAGGGCTTGTGAAAAGTCATTGCTTGTTGCTTTTACATCCATGTATGGAAGAACCCCGGCAGGCATCTGCCAAAAAAAAGGGTCAATTTTTGGAGGGCTTGTGAAAAGCCATTGCTTGTTGCTTTTACATCCATGTATGGAAGAACCCCGGCAGGCATCTGCCAAAAAAAGCGTCAATTTTTGGAGGGCTTGTGAAAAGCCATTGCTTGTTGCTTTTACATCCATGTATGGAAGAACCCCGGCAGGTATCTGCCAATAAAAAGAGTACATTTTTGGAGGGCTTTTGAAAAGTCATTGCTTGTTGCTTTTACGTCCATGTATGGAAGAACCCCGGCAAGCATCTGCCAAAAAAAAGGGTCAATTTTTGGAGGGCTTGTGAAAAGTCATTGCTTGTTGCTTTTACATCCATCTATGGAAGAACCCCGGCAGGCATCTGCCAATAAAAAGAGTAAATTTTTGGAGGGCTTTTGAAAAGCCATTGCTTGTTGCTTTTACATCCATGTATGGAAGAACCCCGGCAGGCATCTGCCAAAAAAAAGGGTCAATTTTTGGAGGGCTTGTGAAAAGCCATTGCTTGTTGCTTTTACATCCATGTATGGAAGAACCCCGGCAGGCATCTGCCAAAAAAAAGGGTCAATTTTTGGAGGGCTTGTGAAAAGTCATTGCTTGTTGCTTTTACATCCATGTATGGAAGAACCCCGGCAGGCATCTGCCAATAAAAAGGGTCAATTTTTGGAGGGCTTGTGAAAAGCCATTGCTTGTTGCTTTTACGTCCATGTATGGAAGAACCCCGGCAGGCATCTGCCAAAAAAAGCGTCAATTTTTGTAGGGCTTGTGAAAAGCCATTGCTTGTTGCTTTTACATCCATGTATGGAAGAACCCCGGCAGGCATCTGCCAAAAAAAAAGGGTCAATTTTTGGAGGGCTTGTGAAAAGTAATTGCTTGTTGCTTTTACATCCATATATGGAAGAACCCCGGCAGGCATCTGCCAAAAAAAGCGTCAATTTTTGGAGGGCTTGTGAAAAGCCATTGCTTGTTGCTTTTACATCCATGTATGGAAGAACCCCGGCAGGCATCTGCCAAAAAAAGCGTCAATTTTTGGAGGGCTTGTGAAAAGCCATTGCTTGTTGCTTTTACATCCATGTATGGAAGAACCCCGGCAGGCATCTGCCAATAAAAAGGGTCAATTTTTGGAGGGCTTGTCAAAAGCCATTGCTTGTTGCTTTTACATCTATGTATGGAAGAACCCCGGCAGGCATCTGCCAAAAAAAGCGTCAATTTTTGGAGGGCTTGTGAAAAGCTATTGCTTGTTGCTTTTACATCCATGTATGGAAGAACCCCGGCAGGCATCTGCCAAAAAAAGCGTCAATTTTTTTAGGGCTTGTGAAAAGCCATTGCTTGTTGCTTTTACATCCATGTATGGAAGAACCCCGGCAGGCATCTGCCCAAAAAAAAGAGTAAATTTTTGGAGGGCTTGTGAAAAGCCATTGCTTGTTGCTTTTACATCCATGTATGGAAGAACCCCGGCAGGCATCTGCCAATAAAAAGAGTAAATTTTTGGAGGGCTTTTGAAAAGTCATTGCTTGTTGCTTTTACATCCATCTATGGAAGAACCCCGGCAGGCATCTGCCAAAAAAAGCGTACATTTTTGGAGGGCTTGTGAAAAGCCATTACTTGTTGCTTTTACATCCATGTATGGAAGAACCCCGGCAGGCATCTGCCAAAAAAAAGGGTCAATTTTTGGAGGGCTTGTGAAAAGTCATTGCTTGTTGCTTTTACATCCATGTATGGAAGAACCCCGGCAGGCATCTGCCAAAAAAAGCGTCAATTTTTGTAGGGCTTGTGAAAAGCCATTGCTTGTTGCTTTTACATCCATGTATGGAAGAACCCCGGCAGGCATCTGACAAAAAAAGCGTCAATATTTTTAGGGCTTGTGAAAAGCCATTGCTTGTTGCTTTTACATCCATGTATGGAAGAACCCCGGCAGGCATCTGCCAAAAAAAGCGTCAATTTTTGGAGGGCTTGTGAAAAGTCATTGCTTGTTGCTTTTACATCCATCTATGGAAGAACCCCGGCAGGCATCTGACAAAAAAAGCGTCAATATTTTTAGGGCTTGTGAAAAGCCATTGCTTGTTGCTTTTACATCCATGTATGGAAGAACCCCGGCAGGCATCTGCCAAAAAAAAGGGTCAATTTTTGGAGGGCTTGTGAAAAGTCATTGCTTGTTGCTTTTACATCCATCTATGGAAGAACCCCGGCAGGCATCTGCCAAAAAAAGCGTCAATTTTTGGAGGGCTTGTGAAAAGCCATTGCTTGTTGCTTTTACATCCATGTATGGAAGAACCCCGGCAGGCATCTGCCAAAAAAAAGGGTCAATTTTTGGAGGGCTTGTGAAAAGTCATTGCTTGTTGCTTTTACATCCATCTATGGAAGAACCCCGGCAGGCATCTGCCAAAAAAAGGGTCAATTTTTGGAGGGCTTGTGAAAAGCCATTGCTTGTTGCTTTTACTACCATGTATGGAAGAACCCCGGCAGGTATCTGCCAAAAAAAGGGTCAATTTTTGGAGGGCTTGTGAAAAGCCATTGCTTGTTGCTTTTACATCCATGTATGGAAGAACCCCGGCAGGCATCTGCCAATAAAAAGAGTAAATTTTTGGAGGGCTTGTGAAAAGTCATTACTTGTTGCTTTTACATCCATCTATGGAAGAACCCCGGCAGGCATCTGCCAATAAAAAGGGTCAATTTTTGGAGGGCTTGTGAAAAGCCATTGCTTGTTGCTTTTACGTCCATGTATGGAAGAACCCCGGCAGGCATCTGCCAAAAAAAGCGTCAATTTTTGGAGGGCTTGTGAAAAGCCATTGCTTGTTGCTTTTACATCCATGTATGGAAGAACCCCGGCAGGTATCTGCCAATAAAAAGAGTAAATTTTTGGAGAGCTTTTGAAAAGTCATTGCTTGTTGCTTTTACATCCATCTATGGAAGAACCCCGGCAGGCATCTGCCAATAAAAAGGGTAAATTTTTGGAGGGCTTGTGAAAAGCCATTGCTTGTTGCTTTTACATCCATGTATGGAAGAACCCCGGCAGGCATCTGCCAAAAAAAGCGTCAATTTTTGGAGGGCTTGTGAAAAGCCATTGCTTGTTGCTTTTACATCCATGTATGGAAGAACCCCGGCAGGCATCTGCCAAAAAAAGCGTCAATTTTTGGAGGGCTTGTGAAAAGCCATTGCTTGTTGCTTTTACATCCATGTATGGAAGAACCCCGGCAGGCATCTGCCAATAAAAAGGGTCAATTTTTGGAGGGCTTGTCAAAAGCCATTGCTTGTTGCTTTTACATCCATGTATGGAAGAACCCCGGCAGGCATCTGCCAATAAAAAGGGTCAATTTTTGGAGGGCTTGTCAAAAGCCATTGCTTGTTGCTTTTACATCCATGTATGGAAGAACCCCGGCAGGCATCTGCCAAAAAAAAAAGTCAATTTTTGGAGGGCTTGTGAAAAGTCATTGCTTGTTGCTTTTACATCCATGTATGGAAGAACCCCGGCAGGCATCTGCCAAAAAAAGCGTCAATTTTTGGAGGGCTTGTGAAAAGCCATTGCTTGTTGCTTTTACATCCATGTATGGAAGAACCCCGGCAGGCATCTGCCAAAAAAAGCGTCAATTTTTGGAGGGCTTGTGAAAAGCCATTGCTTGTTGCTTTTACATCCATGTATGGAAGAACCCCGGCAGGCATCTGCCAATAAAAAGGGTCAATTTTTGGAGGGCTTGTCAAAAGCCATTGCTTGTTGCTTTTACATCCATGTATGGAAGAACCCCGGCAGGCATCTGCCAATAAAAAGGGTCAATTTTTGGAGGGCTTGTGAAAAGCCATTGCTTGTTGCTTTTACATCCATGTATGGAAGAACCCCGGCAGGCATCTGCCAAAAAAAAGGGTCAATTTTTGGAGGGCTTGTGAAAAGTCATTGCTTGTTGCTTTTACATCCATGTATGGAAGAACCCCGGCAGGCATCTGCCAATAAAAAGAGTAAATTTTTGGAGGGCTTTTGAAAAGCCATTGCTTGTTGCTTTTACATCCATGTATGGAAGAACCCCGGCAGGCATCTGCCAAAAAAAAGGGTCAATTTTTGGAGGGCTTGTGAAAAGCCATTGCTTGTTGCTTTTACATCCATGTATGGAAGAACCCCGGCAGGCATCTGCCAAAAAAAAAGGGTCAATTTTTGGAGGGCTTGTGAAAAGTCATTGCTTGTTGCTTTTACATCCATATATGGAAGAACCCCGGCAGGCATCTGCCAAAAAAAGCGTCAATTTTTGGAGGGCTTGTGAAAAGCCATTGCTTGTTGCTTTTACATCCATGTATGGAAGAACCCCGGCAGGCATCTGCCAAAAAAAGCGTCAATTTTTGGAGGGCTTGTGAAAAGCCATTGCTTGTTGCTTTTACATCCATGTATGGAAGAACCCCGGCAGGCATCTGCCAATAAAAAGGGTCAATTTTTGGAGGGCTTGTGAAAAGCCATTGCTTGTTGCTTTTACATCCATGTATGGAAGAACCCCGGCAGGCATCTGCCAATAAAAAGAGTAAATTTTTGGAGGGCTTTTGAAAAGCCATTGCTTGTTGCTTTTACATCCATGTATGGAAGAACCCCGGCAGGCATCTGCCAAAAAAAAGGGTCAATTTTTGGAGGGCTTGTGAAAAGCCATTGCTTGTTGCTTTTACATCCATGTATGGAAGAACCCCGGCAGGCATCTGCCAAAAAAAAAGGGTCAATTTTTGGAGGGCTTGTGAAAAGTCATTGCTTGTTGCTTTTACATCCATATATGGAAGAACCCCGGCAGGCATCTGCCAAAAAAAGCGTCAATTTTTGGAGGGCTTGTGAAAAGCCATTGCTTGTTGCTTTTACATCCATGTATGGAAGAACCCCGGCAGGCATCTGCCAAAAAAAGCGTCAATTTTTGGAGGGCTTGTGAAAAGCCATTGCTTGTTGCTTTTACATCCATGTATGGAAGAACCCCGGCAGGCATCTGCCAATAAAAAGGGTCAATTTTTGGAGGGCTTGTGAAAAGCCATTGCTTGTTGCTTTTACATCTATGTATGGAAGAACCCCGGCAGGCATCTGCCAAAAAAAGCGTCAATTTTTTTAGGGCTTGTGAAAAGCCATTGCTTGTTGCTTTTACATCCATGTATGGAAGAACCCCGGCAGGCATCTGCCCAAAAAAAAGAGTAAATTTTTGGAGGGCTTGTGAAAAGTCATTGCTTGTTGCTTTTACATCCATGTATGGAAGAACCCCGGCAGGCATCTGCCAATAAAAAGGGTCAATTTTTGGAGGGCTTGTGAAAAGCCATTGCTTGTTGCTTTTACGTCCATGTATGGAAGAACCCCGGCAGGCATCTGCCAAAAAAAGCGTCAATTTTTGTAGGGCTTGTGAAAAGCCATTGCTTGTTGCTTTTACATCCATGTATGGAAGAACCCCGGCAGGCATCTGACAAAAAAAGCGTCAATATTTTTAGGGCTTGTGAAAAGCCATTGCTTGTTGCTTTTACATCCATGTATGGAAGAACCCCGGCAGGCATCTGCCAAAAAAAGCGTCAATTTTTGGAGGGCTTGTGAAAAGTCATTGCTTGTTGCTTTTACATCCATCTATGGAAGAACCCCGGCAGGCATCTGCCAAAAAAAGCGTCAATTTTTGGAGGGCTTGTGAAAAGCCATTGCTTGTTGCTTTTACATCCATGTATGGAAGAACCCCGGCAGGCATCTGCCAAAAAAAAGGGTCAATTTTTGGAGGGCTTGTGAAAAGTCATTGCTTGTTGCTTTTACATCCATCTATGGAAGAACCCCGGCAGGCATCTGCCAAAAAAAGGGTCAATTTTTGGAGGGCTTGTGAAAAGCCATTGCTTGTTGCTTTTACTACCATGTATGGAAGAACCCCGGCAGGCATCTGCCAATAAAAAGAGTAAATTTTTGGAGGGCTTGTGAAAAGTCATTACTTGTTGCTTTTACATCCATGTATGGAAGAACCCCGGCAGGCATCTGCCAAAAAAAGCGTCAATTTTTGGAGGGCTTGTGAAAAGTCATTGCTTGTTGCTTTTACATCCATCTATGGAAGAACCCCGGCAGGCATCTGACAAAAAAAGCGTCAATATTTTTAGGGCTTGTGAAAAGCCATTGCTTGTTGCTTTTACATCCATGTATGGAAGAACCCCGGCAGGCATCTGCCAAAAAAAAGGGTAAATTTTTGGAGGGCTTGTGAAAAGTCATTGCTTGTTGCTTTTACATCCATCTATGGAAGAACCCCGGCAGGCATCTGCCAAAAAAAGCGTAAATTTTAGGAGGGCTTGTGAAAAGCCATTGCTTGTTGCTTTTACATCCATGTATGGAAGAACCCCGGCAGGCATCTGCCAATAAAAAGGGTAAATTTTTGGAGGGCTTGTGAAAAGCCATTGCTTGTTGCTTTTACATCCATGTATGGAAGAACCCCGGCAGGCATCTGCCAAAAAAAGCGTCAATTTTTGGAGGGCTTGTGAAAAGCCATTGCTTGTTGCTTTTACATCCATGTATGGAAGAACCCCGGCAGGCATCTGCCAAAAAAAGCGTCAATTTTTGGAGGGCTTGTGAAAAGCCATTGCTTGTTGCTTTTACATCCATGTATGGAAGAACCCCGGCAGGCATCTGCCAATAAAAAGGGTCAATTTTTGGAGGGCTTGTCAAAAGCCATTGCTTGTTGCTTTTACATCCATGTATGGAAGAACCCCGGCAGGCATCTGCCAATAAAAAGGGTCAATTTTTGGAGGGCTTGTCAAAAGCCATTGCTTGTTGCTTTTACATCCATGTATGGAAGAACCCCGGCAGGCATCTGCCAAAAAAAAAAGTCAATTTTTGGAGCGCTTGTGAAAAGTCATTGCTTGTTGCTTTTACATCCATGTATGGAAGAACCCCGGCAGGCATCTGCCAAAAAAAGCGTCAATTTTTGGAGGGCTTGTGAAAAGCCATTGCTTGTTGCTTTTACATCCATGTATGGAAGAACCCCGGCAGGCATCTGCCAAAAAAAGCGTCAATTTTTGGAGGGCTTGTGAAAAGCCATTGCTTGGTGCTTTTACATCCATGTATGGAAGAACCCCGGCAGGCATCTGCCAATAAAAAGGGTCAATTTTTGGAGGGCTTGTCAAAAGCCATTGCTTGTTGCTTTTACATCCATGTATGGAAGAACCCCGGCAGGCATCTGCCAATAAAAAGGGTCAATTTTTGGAGGGCTTGTGAAAAGCCATTGCTTGTTGCTTTTACATCCATGTATGGAAGAACCCCGGCAGGCATCTGCCAAAAAAAAGGGTCAATTTTTGGAGGGCTTGTGAAAAGTCATTGCTTGTTGCTTTTACATCCATGTATGGAAGAACCCCGGCAGGCATCTGCCAAAAAAAAGGGTCAATTTTTGGAGGGCTTGTGAAAAGTCATTGCTTGTTGCTTTTACATCCATGTATGGAAGAACCCCGGCAGGCATCTGCCAAAAAAAAGGGTCAATTTTTGGAGGGCTTGTGAAAAGCCATTGCTTGTTGCTTTTACATCCATGTATGGAAGAACCCCGGCAGGCATCTGCCAAAAAAAGCGTCAATTTTTTTAGGGCTTGTGAAAAGCCATTGCTTGTTGCTTTTACATCCATGTATGGAAGAACCCCGGCAGGCATCTGCCAAAAAAAGCGTCAATTTTTGGAGGGCTTGTGAAAAGCCATTGCTTGTTGCTTTTACATCCATGTATGGAAGAACCCCGGCAGGTATCTGCCAATAAAAAGAGTACATTTTTGGAGGGCTTTTGAAAAGTCATTGCTTGTTGCTTTTACGTCCATGTATGGAAGAACCCCGGCAAGCATCTGCCAAAAAAAAGGGTCAATTTTTGGAGGGCTTGTGAAAAGTCATTGCTTGTTGCTTTTACATCCATCTATGGAAGAACCCCGGCAGGCATCTGCCAATAAAAAGAGTAAATTTTTGGAGGGCTTGTGAAAAGCCATTGCTTGTTGCTTTTACATCCATGTATGGAAGAACCCCGGCAGGCATCTGCCAAAAAAAAAGGGTCAATTTTTGGAGGGCTTGTGAAAAGTCATTGCTTGTTGCTTTTACATCCATATATGGAAGAACCCCGGCAGGCATCTGCCAAAAAAAGCGTCAATTTTTGGAGGGCTTGTGAAAAGCCATTGCTTGTTGCTTTTACATCCATGTATGGAAGAACCCCGGCAGGCATCTGCCAAAAAAAGCGTCAATTTTTGGAGGGCTTGTGAAAAGCCATTGCTTGTTGCTTTTACATCCATGTATGGAAGAACCCCGGCAGGCATCTGCCAATAAAAAGGGTCAATTTTTGGAGGGCTTGTGAAAAGCCATTGCTTGTTGCTTTTACATCTATGTATGGAAGAACCCCGGCAGGCATCTGCCAAAAAAAGCGTCAATTTTTTTAGGGCTTGTGAAAAGCCATTGCTTGTTGCTTTTACATCCATGTATGGAAGAACCCCGGCAGGCATCTGCCCAAAAAAAAGAGTAAATTTTTGGAGGGCTTGTGAAAAGTCATTGCTTGTTGCTTTTACATCCATGTATGGAAGAACCCCGGCAGGCATCTGCCAATAAAAAGGGTCAATTTTTGGAGGGCTTGTGAAAAGCCATTGCTTGTTGCTTTTACGTCCATGTATGGAAGAACCCCGGCAGGCATCTGCCAAAAAAAGCGTCAATTTTTGTAGGGCTTGTGAAAAGCCATTGCTTGTTGCTTTTACATCCATGTATGGAAGAACCCCGGCAGGCATCTGACAAAAAAAGCGTCAATATTTTTAGGGCTTGTGAAAAGCCATTGCTTGTTGCTTTTACATCCATGTATGGAAGAACCCCGGCAGGCATCTGCCAAAAAAAGCGTCAATTTTTGGAGGGCTTGTGAAAAGTCATTGCTTGTTGCTTTTACATCCATCTATGGAAGAACCCCGGCAGGCATCTGCCAAAAAAAGCGTCAATTTTTGGAGGGCTTGTGAAAAGCCATTGCTTGTTGCTTTTACATCCATGTATGGAAGAACCCCGGCAGGCATCTGCCAAAAAAAAGGGTCAATTTTTGGAGGGCTTGTGAAAAGTCATTGCTTGTTGCTTTTACATCCATCTATGGAAGAACCCCGGCAGGCATCTGCCAAAAAAAGGGTCAATTTTTGGAGGGCTTGTGAAAAGCCATTGCTTGTTGCTTTTACTACCATGTATGGAAGAACCCCGGCAGGCATCTGCCAATAAAAAGAGTAAATTTTTGGAGGGCTTGTGAAAAGTCATTACTTGTTGCTTTTACATCCATGTATGGAAGAACCCCGGCAGGCATCTGCCAAAAAAAGCGTCAATTTTTGGAGGGCTTGTGAAAAGTCATTGCTTGTTGCTTTTACATCCATCTATGGAAGAACCCCGGCAGGCATCTGCCAAAAAAAGCGTAAATTTTAGGAGGGCTTGTGAAAAGCCATTGCTTGTTGCTTTTACATCCATGTATGGAAGAACCCCGGCAGGCATCTGCCAATAAAAAGGGTAAATTTTTGGAGGGCTTGTGAAAAGCCATTGCTTGTTGCTTTTACATCCATGTATGGAAGAACCCCGGCAGGCATCTGCCAAAAAAAGCGTCAATTTTTGGAGGGCTTGTGAAAAGCCATTGCTTGTTGCTTTTACATCCATGTATGGAAGAACCCCGGCAGGCATCTGCCAAAAAAAGCGTCAATTTTTGGAGGGCTTGTGAAAAGCCATTGCTTGTTGCTTTTACATCCATGTATGGAAGAACCCCGGCAGGCATCTGCCAATAAAAAGGGTCAATTTTTGGAGGGCTTGTCAAAAGCCATTGCTTGTTGCTTTTACATCCATGTATGGAAGAACCCCGGCAGGCATCTGCCAATAAAAAGGGTCAATTTTTGGAGGGCTTGTCAAAAGCCATTGCTTGTTGCTTTTACATCCATGTATGGAAGAACCCCGGCAGGCATCTGCCAAAAAAAAAAGTCAATTTTTGGAGGGCTTGTGAAAAGTCATTGCTTGTTGCTTTTACATCCATGTATGGAAGAACCCCGGCAGGCATCTGCCAAAAAAAGCGTCAATTTTTGGAGGGCTTGTGAAAAGCCATTGCTTGTTGCTTTTACATCCATGTATGGAAGAACCCCGGCAGGCATCTGCCAAAAAAAGCGTCAATTTTTGGAGGGCTTGTGAAAAGCCATTGCTTGTTGCTTTTACATCCATGTATGGAAGAACCCCGGCAGGCATCTGCCAATAAAAAGGGTCAATTTTTGGAGGGCTTGTCAAAAGCCATTGCTTGTTGCTTTTACATCCATGTATGGAAGAACCCCGGCAGGCATCTGCCAATAAAAAGGGTCAATTTTTGGAGGGCTTGTGAAAAGCCATTGCTTGTTGCTTTTACATCCATGTATGGAAGAACCCCGGCAGGCATCTGCCAAAAAAAAGGGTCAATTTTTGGAGGGCTTGTGAAAAGTCATTGCTTGTTGCTTTTACATCCATGTATGGAAGAACCCCGGCAGGCATCTGCCAAAAAAAAGGGTCAATTTTTGGAGGGCTTGTGAAAAGTCATTGCTTGTTGCTTTTACATCCATGTATGGAAGAACCCCGGCAGGCATCTGCCAAAAAAAAGGGTCAATTTTTGGAGGGCTTGTGAAAAGCCATTGCTTGTTGCTTTTACATCCATGTATGGAAGAACCCCGGCAGGCATCTGCCAAAAAAAGCGTCAATTTTTTTAGGGCTTGTGAAAAGCCATTGCTTGTTGCTTTTACATCCATGTATGGAAGAACCCCGGCAGGCATCTGCCAAAAAAAGCGTCAATTTTTGGAGGGCTTGTGAAAAGCCATTGCTTGTTGCTTTTACATCCATGTATGGAAGAACCCGGCAGGCATCTGCCCGAAAAAAAGAGTAAATTTTTGGAGGGCTTGTGAAAAGCCATTGCTTGTTGCTTTTACATCCATGTATGGAAGAACCCCGGCAGGTATCTGCCAATAAAAAGAGTAAATTTTTGGAGGGCTTTTGAAAAGTCATTGCTTGTTGCTTTTACATCCATCTATGGAAGAACCCCGGCAGGCATCTGCCAAAAAAAGCGTACATTTTTGGAGGGCTTGTGAAAAGCCATTACTTGTTGCTTTTACATCCATGTATGGAAGAACCCCGGCAGGCATCTGCCAAAAAAAAGGGTCAATTTTTGGAGGGCTTGTGAAAAGTCATTGCTTGTTGCTTTTACATCCATGTATGGAAGAACCCCGGCAGGCATCTGCCAAAAAAAGCGTCAATTTTTGTAGGGCTTGTGAAAAGCCATTGCTTGTTGCTTTTACATCCATGTATGGAAGAACCCCGGCAGGCATCTGACAAAAAAAGCGTCAATATTTTTAGGGCTTGTGAAAAGCCATTGCTTGTTGCTTTTACATCCATGTATGGAAGAACCCCGGCAGGCATCTGCCAAAAAAAGCGTCAATTTTTGGAGGGCTTGTGAAAAGTCATTGCTTGTTGCTTTTACATCCATCTATGGAAGAACCCCGGCAGGCATCTGCCAAAAAAAGCGTCAATTTTTGGAGGGCTTGTGAAAAGCCATTGCTTGTTGCTTTTACATCCATGTATGGAAGAACCCCGGCAGGCATCTGCCAAAAAAAAGGGTCAATTTTTGGAGGGCTTGTGAAAAGTCATTGCTTGTTGCTTTTACATCCATCTATGGAAGAACCCCGGCAGGCATCTGCCAAAAAAAGGGTCAATTTTTGGAGGGCTTGTGAAAAGCCATTGCTTGTTGCTTTTACGTCCATGTATGGAAGAACCCCGGCAGGCATCTGCCAAAAAAAGCGTCAATTTTTGGAGGGCTTGTGAAAAGCCATTGCTTGTTGCTTTTACATCCATGTATGGAAGAACCCCGGCAGGTATCTGCCAATAAAAAGAGTAAATTTTTGGAGGGCTTTTGAAAAGTCATTGCTTGTTGCTTTTACATCCATCTATGGAAGAACCCCGGCATGCATCTGCCAAAAAAAGCGTAAATTTTAGGAGGGCTTGTGAAAAGCCATTGCTTGTTGCTTTTACATCCATGTATGGAAGAACCCCGGCAGGCATCTGCCAATAAAAAGGGTAAATTTTTGGAGGGCTTGTGAAAAGCCATTGCTTGTTGCTTTTACATCCATGTATGGAAGAACCCCGGCAGGCATCTGCCAAAAAAAGCGTCAATTTTTGGAGGGCTTGTGAAAAGCCATTGCTTGTTGCTTTTACATCCATGTATGGAAGAACCCCGGCAGGCATCTGCCAAAAAAAGCGTCAATTTTTGGAGGGCTTGTGAAAAGCCATTGCTTGTTGCTTTTACATCCATGTATGGAAGAACCCCGGCAGGCATCTGCCAATAAAAAGGGTCAATTTTTGGAGGGCTTGTCAAAAGCCATTGCTTGTTGCTTTTACATCCATGTATGGAAGAACCCCGGCAGGCATCTGCCAATAAAAAGGGTCAATTTTTGGAGGGCTTGTCAAAAGCCATTGCTTGTTGCTTTTACATCCATGTATGGAAGAACCCCGGCAGGCATCTGCCAAAAAAAAAAGTCAATTTTTGGAGGGCTTGTGAAAAGTCATTGCTTGTTGCTTTTACATCCATGTATGGAAGAACCCCGGCAGGCATCTGCCAAAAAAAGCGTCAATTTTTGGAGGGCTTGTGAAAAGCCATTGCTTGTTGCTTTTACATCCATGTATGGAAGAACCCCGGCAGGCATCTGCCAAAAAAAGCGTCAATTTTTGGAGGGCTTGTGAAAAGCCATTGCTTGTTGCTTTTACATCCATGTATGGAAGAACCCCGGCAGGCATCTGCCAATAAAAAGGGTCAATTTTTGGAGGGCTTGTCAAAAGCCATTGCTTGTTGCTTTTACATCCATGTATGGAAGAACCCCGGCAGGCATCTGCCAATAAAAAGGGTCAATTTTTGGAGGGCTTGTGAAAAGCCATTGCTTGTTGCTTTTACATCCATGTATGGAAGAACCCCGGCAGGCATCTGCCAAAAAAAAGGGTCAATTTTTGGAGGGCTTGTGAAAAGTCATTGCTTGTTGCTTTTACATCCATGTATGGAAGAACCCCGGCAGGCATCTGCCAAAAAAAAGGGTCAATTTTTGGAGGGCTTGTGAAAAGTCATTGCTTGTTGCTTTTACATCCATGTATGGAAGAACCCCGGCAGGCATCTGCCAAAAAAAAGGGTCAATTTTTGGAGGGCTTGTGAAAAGCCATTGCTTGTTGCTTTTACATCCATGTATGGAAGAACCCCGGCAGGCATCTGCCAAAAAAAGCGTCAATTTTTTTAGGGCTTGTGAAAAGCCATTGCTTGTTGCTTTTACATCCATGTATGGAAGAACCCCGGCAGGCATCTGCCAAAAAAAGCGTCAATTTTTGGAGGGCTTGTGAAAAGCCATTGCTTGTTGCTTTTACATCCATGTATGGAAGAACCCCGGCAGGTATCTGCCAATAAAAAGAGTACATTTTTGGAGGGCTTTTGAAAAGTCATTGCTTGTTGCTTTTACGTCCATGTATGGAAGAACCCCGGCAAGCATCTGCCAAAAAAAAGGGTCAATTTTTGGAGGGCTTGTGAAAAGTCATTGCTTGTTGCTTTTACATCCATCTATGGAAGAACCCCGGCAGGCATCTGCCAATAAAAAGAGTAAATTTTTGGAGGGCTTTTGAAAAGCCATTGCTTGTTGCTTTTACATCCATGTATGGAAGAACCCCGGCAGGCATCTGCCAAAAAAAAGGGTCAATTTTTGGAGGGCTTGTGAAAAGCCATTGCTTGTTTCTTTTACATCCATGTATGGAAGAACCCCGGCAGGCATCTGCCAAAAAAAGCGTCAATTTTTGGAGGGCTTGTGAAAAGCCATTGCTTGTTGCTTTTACATCCATGTATGGAAGAACCCCGGCAGGCATCTGCCAATAAAAAGGGTCAATTTTTGGAGGGCTTGTCAAAAGCCATTGCTTGTTGCTTTTACATCTATGTATGGAAGAACCCCGGCAGGCATCTGCCAAAAAAAGCGTCAATTTTTGGAGGGCTTGTGAAAAGCCATTGCTTGTTGCTTTTACATCCATGTATGGAAGAACCCCGGCAGGCATCTGCCAAAAAAAGCGTCAATTTTTTTAGGGCTTGTGAAAAGCCATTGCTTGTTGCTTTTACATCCATGTATGGAAGAACCCCGGCAGGTATCTGCCAATAAAAAGAGTAAATTTTTGGAGGGCTTTTGAAAAGTCATTGCTTGTTGCTTTTACATCCATCTATGGAAGAACCCCGGCAGGCATCTGCCAAAAAAAGCGTACATTTTTGGAGGGCTTGTGAAAAGCCATTACTTGTTGCTTTTACATCCATGTATGGAAGAACCCCGGCAGGCATCTGCCAAAAAAAAGGGTCAATTTTTGGAGGGCTTGTGAAAAGTCATTGCTTGTTGCTTTTACATCCATGTATGGAAGAACCCCGGCAGGCATCTGCCAATAAAAAGGGTCAATTTTTGGAGGGCTTGTGAAAAGCCATTGCTTGTTGCTTTTACGTCCATGTATGGAAGAACCCCGGCAGGCATCTGCCAAAAAAAGCGTAAATTTTTGTAGGGCTTGTGAAAAGCCATTGCTTGTTGCTTTTACATCCATGTATGGAAGAACCCCGGCAGGCATCTGCCAAAAAAAGCGTCAATTTTTGGAGGGCTTGTGAAAAGCCATTGCTTGTTGCTTTTACATCCATGTATGGAAGAACCCCGGCAGGTATCTGCCAATAAAAAGCGTAAATTTTTTTAGGGCTTGTGAAAAGTCATTGCTTGTTGCTTTTACATCCATGTATGGAAGAACCCCCGGCAGGCATCTGCCAAAAAAAGCGTCAATTTTTTTAGGGCTTGTGAAAAGCCATTGCTTGTTGCTTTTACATCCATGTATGGAAGAACCCCGGCAGGCATCTGCCAAAAAAAAGGGTCAATTTTTGGAGGGCTTGTGAAAAGTCATGGCTTGTTGCTTTTACATCCATCTATGGAAGAACCCCGGCAGGCATCTGCCAATAAAAAGAGTAAATTTTTGGAGGGCTTGTGAAAAGCCATTGTTTGTTGTTTTGCATCCATGTATGGAAGAACCCCGGCAGGCATCTGCCAAAAAAAAGGGTCAATTTTTGGAGGGCTTGTGAAAAGCCATTGCTTGTTGCTTTTACATCCATGTATGGAAGAACCCCGGCAGGCATCTGCCAATAAAATGGGTCAATTTTTGGAGGGCTTGTCAAAAGCCATTGCTTGTTGCTTTTACATCTATGTATGGAAGAACCCCGGCAGGCATCTGCCCAAAAAAAAAGTCAATTTTTGGAGGGCTTGTGAAAAGTCATTGCTTGTTGCTTTTACATCCATGTATGGAAGAACCCCGGCAGGCATCTGCCAAAAAAAAGGGTCAATTTTTGGAGGGCTTGTGAAAAGCCATTGCTTGTTGCTTTTACATCCATCTATGGAAGAACCCCGGCAGGCATCTGCCAAAAAAAGCGTCAATTTTTGGAGGGCTTGTGAAAAGCCATTACTTGTTGCTTTTACATCCATGTATGGAAGAACCCCGGCAGGTATCTGCCAATAAAAAGAGTAAATTTTTGGAGGGCTTTTGAAAAGTCATTGCTTGTTGCTTTTACATCCATCTATGGAAGAACCCCGGCAGGCATCTGCCAAAAAAAGCGTACATTTTTGGAGGGCTTGTGAAAAGCCATTGCTTGTTGCTTTTACATCCATGTATGGAAGAACCCCGGCAGGCATCTGCCAAAAAAAAGGGTCAATTTTTGGAGGGCTTGTGAAAAGTCATTGCTTGTTGCTTTTACATCCATGTATGGAAGAACCCCGGCAGGCATCTGCCAAAAAAAAGGGTCAATTTTTGGAGGGCTTGTGAAAAGTCATTGCTTGTTGCTTTTACATCCATGTATGGAAGAACCCCGGCAGGCATCTGCCAATAAAAAGGGTCAATTTTTGGAGGGCTTGTGAAAAGCCATTGCTTGTTGCTTTTACATCCATGTATGGAAGAACCCCGGCAGGCATCTGCCAATAAAAAGAGTAAATATTTGGAGGGCTTTTGAAAAGTCATTGCTTGTTGCTTTTACATCCATGTATGGAAGAACCCCGGCAGGCATCTGCCAAAAAAAAGGGTAAATTTTTGAAGGGCTTGTGAAAAGCCATTGCTTGTTGCTTTTACATCCATCTATGGAAGAACCCCGGCAGGCATCTGCCAAAAAAATCGTCAATTTTTGGAGGGCTTGTGAAAAGCCATTGCTTGTTGCTTTTACATCCATGTATGGAAGAACCCCGGCAGGCATCTGCCAAAAAAAAGGGTCAATTTTTGGAGGGCTTGTGAAAAGCCATTGCTTGTTGCTTTTACATCCATGTATGGAAGAACCCCGGCAGGCATCTGCCAATAAAAAGGGTCAATTTTTGGAGGGTTTGTGAAAAGTCATTGCTTGTTGCTTTTACATCCATGTATGGAAGAACCCCGGCAGGCATCTGCCCAAAAAAAAAGTCAATTTTTGGAGGGCTTGTGAAAAGTCATTGCTTGTTGCTTTTACATCCATGTATGGAAGAACCCCGGCAGGCATCTGCCAAAAAAAAGGGTCAATTTTTGGAGGGCTTGTGAAAAGTCATTGCTTGTTGCTTTTACATCCATGTATGGAAGAACCCCGGCAGGCATCTGCCAATAAAAAGGGTCAATTTTTGGAGGGCTTGTGAAAAGCCATTGCTTGTTGCTTTTACGTCCATGTATGGAAGAACCCCGGCAGGCATCTGCCAAAAAAAGCGTCAATTTTTGTAGGGCTTGTGAAAAGCCATTGCTTGTTGCTTTTACATCCATGTATGGAAGAACCCCGGCAGGCATCTGCCAAAAAAAAAGGGTCAATTTTTGGAGGGCTTGTGAAAAGTCATTGCTTGTTGCTTTTACATCCATATATGGAAGAACCCCGGCAGGCATCTGCCAAAAAAAGCGTCAATTTTTGGAGGGCTTGTGAAAAGCCATTGCTTGTTGCTTTTACATCCATGTATGGAAGAACCCCGGCAGGCATCTGCCAATAAAAAGGGTCAATTTTTGGAGGGCTTGTCAAAAGCCATTGCTTGTTGCTTTTACATCCATGTATGGAAGAACCCCGGCAGGCATCTGCCAAAAAAAGCATCAATTTTTGGAGGGCTTGTGAAAAGCCATTGCTTGTTGCTTTTACATCCATGTATGGAAGAACCCCGGCAGGCATCTGCCAAAAAAAGCGTGAATTTTTTTAGGGCTTGTGAAAAGCCATTGCTTGTTGCTTTTACATCCATGTATGGAAGAACCCCGGCAGGCATCTGCCCAAAAAAAAGAGTAAATTTTTGGAGGGCTTGTGAAAAGCCATTGCTTGTTGCTTTTACATCCATGTATGGAAGAACCCCGGCAGGTATCTGCCAATAAAAAGAGTAAATTTTTGGAGGGCTTTTGAAAAGTCATTGCTTGTTGCTTTTACATCCATCTATGGAAGAACCCCGGCAGGCATCTGCCAAAAAAAGCGTACATTTTTGGAGGGCTTGAGAAAAGCCATTGCTTGTTGCTTTTACATCCATGTATGGAAGAACCCCGGCAGGCATCTGCCAAAAAAAAGGGTCAATTTTTGGAGGGCTTGTGAAAAGTCATTGCTTGTTGCTTTTACATCCATGTATGGAAGAACCCCGGCAGGCATCTGCCAATAAAAAGGGTCAATTTTTGGAGGGCTTGTGAAAAGCCATTGCTTGTTGCTTTTACGTCCATGTATGGAAGAACCCCGGCAGGCATCTGCCAAAAAAAGGGTCAATTTTTGTAGGGCTTGTGAAAAGCCATTGCTTGTTGCTTTTACATCCATGTATGGAAGAACCCCGGCAGGCATCTGCCTAAAAAAAGGGTCAATTTTTGGAGGGCTTGTGAAAAGTCATTGCTTGTTGCTTTTACATCCATGTATGGAAGAACCCCGGCAGGCATCTGCCAAAAAAAAGGGTCAATTTTTGGAGGGCTTGTGTAAAGCCATTGCTTGTTGCTTTTACATCAATGTATGGAAGAACCCCGGCAGACCTCTGCCAAAAAAAGCGTCCATTTTTGGAGGGCTTGTGAAAAGTCATTGCTTGTTGAATTTACATCCATCTATGGAAGAACCCCGGCAGGCATCTGCCAATAAAAAGAGTAAATTTTTGGAGGGCTTGTGAAAAGTCATTGCTTGTTGCTTTTACATCCATGTATGGAAGAACCCCGGCAGGCATCTGCCAATAAAAAGAGTAAATTTTTGGAGGGCTTGTGAAAAGCCATTGCTTGTTGCTTTTACATCCATGTATGGAAGAACCCCGGCAGGCAACTGCCAATAAAAAGAGTACATTTTTGGAGGGCTTGTGAAAAGCCATTGCTTGTTGCTTTTACATCCATGTATGGAAGAACCCCGGCAGGCATCTGCCAATAAAAATTGTAAATTTTTGGAGGGCTTGTGAAAAGTCATTGCTTGTTGCTTTTACATCCATCTATGGAAGAACCCCGGCAGGCATCTGCCAAAAAAAAGGGTCAATTTTTGGAGGGCTTGTGAAAAGCCATTGATTGTTGCTTTTACATCCATGTATGGAAGAACCCCGGCAGGCATCTGCCAAAAAAAAGCGTACATTTTTGGAGGGCTTGTGAAAAGTCATTGCTTGTTGCTTTTACATCCATGTGTGGAAGAACCCCGGCAGGCATCTGCCAATAAAAAGAGTAAATTTTTGGAGGGCTTGTGAAAAGTCATTGCTTGTTGCTTTTACATCCATGTATGGAAGAACCCCGGCAGGCATCTGCCAAAAAAAAGGGTCAATTTTTGGAGGGCTTGTGAAAAGTCATTGCTTGTTGCTTTTACATCCATGTATGGAAGAACCCCGGCAGGCATCTGCCAAAAAAAAGGGTAAATTTTTGAAGGGCTTGTGAAAAGCCATTGCTTGTTGCTTTTACATCCATCTATGGAAGAACCCCGGCAGGCATCTGCCAAAAAAATCGTCAATTTTTGGAGGGCTTGTGAAAAGCCATTGTTTGTTGCTTTTGCATCCATGTATGGAAGAACCCCGGCAGGCATCTGCCAAAAAAAGGGTCAATTTTTGGAGGGCTTGTGAAAAGCCATTGCTTGTTGCTTTTACATCCATGTATGGAAGAACCCCGGCAGGCATCTGCCAAAAAAAAGGGTCAATTTTTGGAGGGCTTGTGAAAAGCCATTGCTTGTTGCTTTTACATCCATGTATGGAAGAACCCCGGCAGGCATCTGCCAATAAAAAGGGTCAATTTTTGGAGGGCTTGTGAAAAGTCATTGCTTGTTGCTTTTACATCCATGTATGGAAGAACCCCGGCAGGCATCTGCCCAAAAAAAAAGTCAATTTTTGGAGGGCTTGTGAAAAGTCATTGCTTGTTGCTTTTACATCCATGTATGGAAGAACCCCGGCAGGCATCTGCCAAAAAAAAGGGTCAATTTTTGGAGGGCTTGTGAAAAGTCATTGCTTGTTGCTTTTACATCCATGTATGGAAGAACCCCGGCAGGCATCTGCCAATAAAAAGGGTCAATTTTTGGAGGGCTTGTGAAAAGCCATTGCTTGTTGCTTTTACGTCCATGTATGGAAGAACCCCGGCAGGCATCTGCCAAAAAAAAAGGGTCAATTTTTGGAGGGCTTGTGAAAAGTCATTGCTTGTTGCTTTTACATCCATATATGGAAGAACCCCGGCAGGCATCTGCCAAAAAAAGCGTCAATTTTTGGAGGGCTTGTGAAAAGCCATTGCTTGTTGCTTTTACATCCATGTATGGAAGAACCCCGGCAGGCATCTGCCAATAAAAAGGGTCAATTTTTGGAGGGCTTGTCAAAAGCCATTGCTTGTTGCTTTTACATCCATGTATGGAAGAACCCCGGCAGGCATCTGCCAAAAAAAGCGTCAATTTTTGGAGGGCTTGTGAAAAGCCATTGCTTGTTGCTTTTACATCCATGTATGGAAGAACCCCGGCAGGCATCTGCCAATAAAAAGGGTCAATTTTTGGAGGGCTTGTCAAAAGCCATTGCTTGTTGCTTTTACATCCATGTATGGAAGAACCCCGGCAGGCATCTGCCAAAAAAAGCGTAAATTTTTTTAGGGCTTGTGAAAAGCCATTGCTTGTTGCTTTTACATCCATGTATGGAAGAACCCCGGCAGGCATCTGCCCAAAAAAAAGAGTAAATTTTTGGAGGGCTTGTGAAAAGCCATTGCTTGTTGCTTTTACATCCATGTATGGAAGAACCCCGGCAGGTATCTGCCAATAAAAAGAGTAAATTTTTGGAGGGCTTTTGAAAAGTCATTGCTTGTTGCTTTTACATCCATCTATGGAAGAACCCCGGCAGGCATCTGCCAAAAAAAGCGTACATTTTTGGAGGGCTTGAGAAAAGCCATTGCTTGTTGCTTTTACATCCATGTATGGAAGAACCCCGGCAGGCATCTGCCAAAAAAAAGGGTCAATTTTTGGAGGGCTTGTGAAAAGTCATTGCTTGTTGCTTTTACATCCATGTATGGAAGAACCCCGGCAGGCATCTGCCAATAAAAAGGGTCAATTTTTGGAGGGCTTGTGAAAAGCCATTGCTTGTTGCTTTTACGTCCATGTATGGAAGAACCCCGGCAGGCATCTGCCAAAAAAAGGGTCAATTTTTGGAGGGCTTGTGAAAAGTCATTGCTTGTTGCTTTTACATCCATGTATGGAAGAACCCCGGCAGGCATCTGCCTAAAAAAAGGGTCAATTTTTGGAGGGCTTGTGAAAAGTCATTGCTTGTTGCTTTTACATCCATGTATGGAAGAACCCCGGCAGGCATCTGCCAAAAAAAAGGGTCAATTTTTGGAGGGCTTGTGTAAAGCCATTGCTTGTTGCTTTTACATCAATGTATGGAAGAACCCCGGCAGACCTCTGCCAAAAAAAGCGTCAATTTTTGGAGGGCTTGTGAAAAGTCATTGCTTGTTGAATTTACATCCATCTATGGAAG
Source organism: Rhinoderma darwinii (assembly GCF_050947455.1). Classification (NCBI taxonomy): domain Eukaryota; kingdom Metazoa; phylum Chordata; class Amphibia; order Anura; family Rhinodermatidae; genus Rhinoderma; species Rhinoderma darwinii. Next base: position 48,134 of record NW_027464015.1, on the reverse strand, counting down.
AACCCCGGCAGGCATCTGCCAATAAAAAGAGTAAATTTTTGGAGGGCTTGTGAAAAGTCATTGCTTGTTGCTTTTACATCCATGTATGGAAGAACCCCGGCAGGCATCTGCCAATAAAAAGAGTAAATTTTTGGAGGGCTTGTGAAAAGCCATTGCTTGTTGCTTTTACATCCATGTATGGAAGAACCCCGGCAGGCATCTGCCAATAAAAATTGTAAATTTTTGGAGGGCTTGTGAAAAGTCATTGCTTGTTGCTTTTACATCCATCTATGGAAGAACCCCGGCAGGCATCTGCCAAAAAAAAGGGTCAATTTTTGGAGGGCTTGTGAAAAGCCATTGATTGTTGCTTTTACATCCATGTATGGAAGAACCCCGGCAGGCATCTGCCAAAAAAAAGCGTACATTTTTGGAGGGCTTGTGAAAAGTCATTGCTTGTTGCTTTTACATCCATGTGTGGAAGAACCCCGGCAGGCATCTGCCAATAAAAAGAGTAAATTTTTGGAGGGCTTGTGAAAAGTCATTGCTTGTTGCTTTTACATCCATGTATGGAAGAACCCCGGCAGGCATCTGCCAAAAAAAAGGGTCAATTTTTGGAGGGCTTGTGAAAAGCCATTGCTTGTTGCTTTTACATTCATGTATGGAAGAACCCCGGCAGGCATCTGCCAAAAAAAAGGGTTAATTTTTGGAGGGCTTGTGAAAAGCCATTGCTTGTTGCTTTTACATCCATCTATGGAAGAACCCCGGCAGGCATCTGCCAAAAAAAAGGGTCAATTTTTGGAGGGCTTGTGAAAAGCCATTGCTTGTTGCTTTTACATCCATGTATGGAAGAACCCCGGCAGGCATCTGCCAAAAAAAAGGGTCAATTTTTGGAGGGCTTGTGAAAAGCCATTGCTTGTTGCTTTTACATCCATCTATGGAAGAACCCCGGCAGGCATCTGCCAAAAAAAGGGTCAATTTTTGGAGGGCTTGTGAAAAGTCATTGCTTGTTGCTTTTACATCCATGTATGGAATAACCCCGGCAGGCATCTGCCAAAAAAAAGGGTCAATTTTTGGAGGGCTCTTGAAAAGTCATTGCTTGTTGCTTTTACATCCATCTATGGAAGAACCCCGGCAGGCATCTGCCAAAAAAAAGGGTCAATTTTTGGAGGGCTTGTGAAAAGTCATTGCTTGTTGCTTTTACATCCATCTATGGAAGAACCCCGGCAGGCATCTGCCAAAAAAAAGGGTCAATTTTTGGAGGGCTTGTGAAAAGCCATTGATTGTTGCTTTTACATCCATGTATGGAAGAACCCCGGCAGGCATCTGCCAAAAAAAAGGGTCAATTTTTGGAGGGCTTGTGAAAAGCCATTGCTTGTTGCTTTTACATCCATCTATGGAAGAACCCCGGCAGGTATCTGCCAAAAAAAGGGTCAATTTTTGGAGGGCTTGTGAAAAGCCATTGCTTGTTGCTTTTACATCCATGTATGGAAGAACCCCGTCAGGCATCTGTCAATAAAAAGAGTCAATTTTTGGAGGGCTTGTTAAAAGCCATTGCTTGTTGCTTTTACATCCATGTATGGAAGAACCCCGGCAGGCATCTGCCAATAAAAAGAGTAAATTTTTGGAGGGCTTGTGAAAAGCCATTGATTGTTGCTTTTACATCCATGTATGGAAGAACCCCGGCAGGCATCTGCCAAAAAAAAGCGTACATTTTTGGAGGGCTTGTGAAAAGTCATTGCTTGTTGCTTTTACATCCATGTGTGGAAGAACCCCGGCAGGCATCTGCCAATAAAAAGAGTAAATTTTTGGAGGGCTTGTGAAAAGTCATTGCTTGTTGCTTTTACATCCATGTATGGAAGAACCCCGGCAGGCATCTGCCAAAAAAAAGGGTCAATTTTTGGAGGGCTTGTGAAAAGTCATTGCTTGTTGCTTTTACATCCATCTATGGAAGAACCCCGGCAGGCATCTGCCAAAAAAAAGTGTCAATTTTTGTAGGGCTTGTGAAAAGCCATTGCTTGTTGCTTTTACATCCATGTATGGAAGAACCCCGGCAGGCATCTGCCAAAAAAAAGGGTTAATTTTTGGAGGGCTTGTGAAAAGCCATTGCTTGTTGCTTTTACATCCATCTATGGAAGAACCCCGGCAGGCATCTGCCAAAAAAAAGGGTCAATTTTTGGAGGGCTTGTGAAAAGCCATTGCTTGTTGCTTTTACATCCATGTATGGAAGAACCCCGGCAGGCATCTGCCAAAAAAAAGGGTCAATTTTTGGAGGGCTTGTGAAAAGCCATTGCTTGTTGCTTTTACATCCATCTATGGAAGAACCCCGGCAGGCATCTGCCAAAAAAAGGGTCAATTTTTGGAGGGCTTGTGAAAAGTCATTGCTTGTTGCTTTTACATCCATGTATGGAATAACCCCGGCAGGCATCTGCCAAAAAAAAGGGTCAATTTTTGGAGGGCTCTTGAAAAGTCATTGCTTGTTGCTTTTACATCCATCTATGGAAGAACCCCGGCAGGCATCTGCCAAAAAAAAGGGTCAATTTTTGGAGGGCTTGTGAAAAGTCATTGCTTGTTGCTTTTACATCCATCTATGGAAGAACCCCGGCAGGCATCTGCCAAAAAAAAGGGTCAATTTTTGGAGGGCTTGTGAAAAGCCATTGATTGTTGCTTTTACATCCATGTATGGAAGAACCCCGGCAGGCATCTGCCAAAAAAAAGGGTCAATTTTTGGAGGGCTTGTGAAAAGCCATTGCTTGTTGCTTTTACATCCATCTATGGAAGAACCCCGGCAGGTATCTGCCAAAAAAAGGGTCAATTTTTGGAGGGCTTGTGAAAAGCCATTGCTTGTTGCTTTTACATCCATGTATGGAAGAACCCCGGCAGGAATCTGCCAATAAAAAGGGTCAATTTTTGGAGGGCTTTTGAAAAGTCATTGCTTGTTGCTTTTACATCCATCTATGGAAGAACCCCGGCAGGCATCTGCCAAAAAAAGGGTCAATTTTTGGAGGGCTTGGGAAAAGTCATTGCTTGTTGCTTTTACATCCATGTATGGAAGAACCCCGGCAGGCATCTGCCAAAAAAAAGGGTCAATTTTTGGAGGGCTTGTGAAAAGCCATTGCTTGTTGCTTTTACATCCATGTATGGAAGAACCCCGGCAGGCATCTGCCAATAAAAAGCGTCAATTTTTGTAGGGCTTGTGAAAAGCCATTGCTTGTTGCTTTTACATCCATGTATGGAAGAACCCCGGCAGGCATCTGCCAATAAAAAGAGTAAATTTTTGGAGGGCTTGTGAAAAGCCATTGCTTGTTGCTTTTACATCCATGTATGGAAGAACCCCGGCAGGCATCTGCCAATAAAAAGAGTAAATTTTTGGAGGGCTTGTGAAAAGCCATTGCTTGTTGCTTTTACATCCATGTATGGAAGAACCCCGGCAGGCATCTGCCAAAAAAAGCGTCAATTTTTGTAGGGCTTGTGAAAAGCCATTGCTTGTTGCTTTTACATCCATGTATGGAAGAACCCCGGCAGGTATCTGCCAATAAAAAGAGTAAATTTTTGGAGGGCTTTTGAAAAGTCATTGCTTGTTGCTTTTACATCCATGTATGGAAGAACCCCGGCAGGCATCTTCCAAAAAAAGCGTACATTTTTGGAGGGCTTGTGAAAAGCCATTGCTTGTTGCTTTTACATCCATCTATGGAAGAACCCCGGCAGGCATCTGCCAAAAAAAGGGTCAATTTTTGGAGGGCTTGTGAAAAGCCATTGCTTGCTGCTTTTACATCCATCTATGGAAGAACCCCGGCAGGCATCTGCCAATAAAAAGAGTAAATTTTTGGAGGGCTTGTGAAAAGCCATTGCTTGTTGCTTTTACATCCATGTATGGAAGAACCCCGGCAGGAATCTGCCAAAAAAAAGAGTCAATTTTTGGAGGGCTTGTGAAAAGCCATTGCTTGTTGCTTTTACATCCATGTATGGAAGAACCCCGGCAGGCATCTGCCAAAAAAAGCGTCAATTTTTGGAGGGCTTGTGAAAAGCCATTGCTTGTTGGTTTTACATCCATGTATGGAAGAACCCCGGCAGGCATCTGCCAAAAAAAGCGTCAATTTTTGGAGGGCTTGTGAAAAGCCATTGCTTGTTGCTTTTACATCCATGTATGGAAGAACCCCGGCAGGCATCTGCCAAAAAAAAGGGTCAATTTTTGGAGGGCTTGTGAAAAGCCGTTGCTTGTTGCTTTTACATCCATCTATGGAAGAACCCCGGCAGGTATCTGCCAAAAAAGGGTCAATTTTTGGAGGGCTTGTGAAAAGCCATTGCTTGTTGCTTTTACATCCATGTATGGAAGAACCCCGGCAGGTATCTGCCAATAAAAATAGTAAATTTTTGGAGGGCTTTTGAAAAGTCATTGCTTGTTGCTTTTACATCCATCTATGGAAGAACCCCGGCAGGCATCGGCCAAAAAAAGCGTCAATTTTTGGAGGGCTTGTGAAAAGCCATTGCTTGTTGCTTTTACATCCATGTATGGAAGAACCCCGGCAGGCATCTGCCAAAAAAAGTGTCAATTTTTGGAGGGCTTGTGAAAAGTCATTGCTTGTTGCTTTTACATCCATCTATGGAAGAACCCCGGCAGACATCTGCCAAAAAAAGCGTAAATTTTTGGAAGGCTTGTGAAAAGCCATTGCTTGTTGCTTTTACATCCATGTATGGAAGAACCCCGGCAGGCATCTGCCAAAAAAAAGGGTACATTTTTGAAGGGCTTGTGAAAAGCCATTGCTTGTTGCTTTTACATCCATCTATGGAAGAACCCCGGCAGGCATCTGCCAAAAAAATCGTCAATTTTTGGAGGGCTTGTGAAAAGCCATTGCTTGTTGCTTTTACATCCATGTATGGAAGAACCCCGGCAGGCATCTGCCAAAAAAAAGGGTAAATTTTTGGAGGGCTTGTGAAAAGCCATTGCTTGTTGCTTTTACATCCATGTATGGAAGAACCCCGGCAGGCATCTGCCAATAAAAAGAGTAAATTTTTGGAGGGCTTGTGAAAAGCCATTGTTTGTTGCTTTTACATCCATGTATGGAAGAACCCCGGCAGGCATCTGCCAATAAAAAGGGTAAATTTTTGGAGGGCTTGTGAAAAGCCATTGCTTGTTGATTTTACGTCCATGTATGGAAGAACCCCGGCAGGCATCTGCCAAAAAAAGCGTCAATTTTTGGAGGGCTTGTGAAAAGCCATTGCTTGTTGCTTTTACATCCATGTATGGAAGAACCCCGGCAGGCATCTGCCAAAAAAAAGGGTCAATTTTTGGAGGGCTTGTGAAAAGCCATTGCTTGTTGCTTTTACATCCATGTATGGAAGAACCCCGGCAGGAATCTGCCAAAAAAAGCGTCAATTTTTGGAGGGCTTGTGAAAAGCCATTGCTTGTTGCTTTTACATCCATGTATGGAAGAACCCCGGCAGGCATCTGCCAATAAAAAGAGTAAATTTTTGGAGGGCTTGTGAAAAGCCATTGCTTGTTGCTTTTACATCCATGTATGGAAGAACCCCGGCAGGAATCTGCCAAAAAAAAGAGTCAATTTTTGGAGGGCTTGTGAAAAGTCATTGCTTGTTGCTTTTACATCCATGTATGGAAGAACCCCGGCAGGCATCTGCCAAAAAAAGCGTCAATTTTTGGAGGGCTTGTGAAAAGCCATTGCTTGTTGCTTTTACATCCATGTATGGAAGAACCCCGGCAGGCATCTTCCAAAAAAAGCGTACATTTTTGGAGGGCTTGTGAAAAGCCATTGCTTGTTGCTTTTACATCCATGTATGGAAGAACCCCGGCAGGCATCTGCCAAAAAAAATGGTCAATTTTTGGAGGGCTTGTGAAAAGTCATTGCTTGTTGCTTTTACATCCATCTATGGAAGAACCCCGGCAGGCATCTGCCAAAAAAAGCGTCAATTTTTGGAGGGCTTGTGAAAAGCCATTGCTTGTTGCTTTTACATCCATGTATGGAAGAACCCCGGCAGGCATCTGCCAAAAAAAAGGGTCAATTTTTGGAGGGCTTGTGAAAAGCCATTGCTTGTTGCTTTTACATCCATGTATGGAAGAACCCCGGCAGGCATCTGCCAAAAAAAAGGGTCAATTTTTGGAGGGCTTGTGAAAAGTCATTGCTTGTTGCTTTTACATCCATGTATGGAAGAACCCCTACAGGCATCTGCCAAAAAAAAAGGGTCAATTTTTGGAGGGCTTGTGAAAAGTCATTGCTTGTTGCTTTTACATCCATGTATGGAAGAACCCCGGCAGGCATCTGCCAAAAAAAAGGGTCAATTTTTGGAGGGCTTGTGAAAAGCCATTGCTTGTTGCTTTTACATCCATGTATGGAAGAACCCTGGCAGGCATCTGCCAAAAAAAGCGTCAATTTTTTTAGGGCTTGTGAAAAGCCATTGCTTGTTGCTTTTACATCCATGTATGGAAGAACCCCGGCAGGCATCTGCCAAAAAAAGCGTCAATTTTTGGAGGGCTTGTGAAAAGCCATTGCTTGTTGCTTTTACATCCATGTATGGAAGAACCCCGGCAGGTATCTGCCAATAAAAAGAGTACATTTTTGGAGGGCTTTTGAAAAGTCATTGCTTGTTGCTTTTACGTCCATGTATGGAAGAACCCCGGCAGGCATCTGCCAAAAAAAAGGGTCAATTTTTGGAGGGCTTGTGAAAAGTCATTGCTTGTTGCTTTTACATCCATCTATGGAAGAACCCCGGCAGGCATCTGCCAATAAAAAGAGTAAATTTTTGGAGGGCTTTTGAAAAGTCATTGCTTGTTGCTTTTACATCCATCTATGGAAGAACCCCGGCAGGCATCTGCCAAAAAAATCGTCAATTTTTGGAGGGCTTGTGAAAAGCCATTGTTTGTTGCTTTTGCATCCATGTATGGAAGAACCCCGGCAGGCATCTGCCAAAAAAAAGGGTCAATTTTTGGAGGGCTTGTGAAAAGCCATTGCTTGTTGCTTTTACATCCATGTATGGAAGAACCCCGGCAGGCATCTGCCAAAAAAAAGGGTCAATTTTTGGAGGGCTTGTGAAAAGTCATTGCTTGTTGCTTTTACATCCATGTATGGAAGAACCCCGGCAGGCATCTGCCAATAAAAAGGGTCAATTTTTGGAGGGCTTGTGAAAAGCCATTGCTTGTTGCTTTTACGTCCATGTATGGAAGAACCCCGGCAGGCATCTGCCAAAAAAAGCGTCAATTTTTGTAGGGCTTGTGAAAAGCCATTGCTTGTTGCTTTTACATCCATGTATGGAAGAACCCCGGCAGGCATCTGCCAAAAAAAAAGGGTCAATTTTTGGAGGGCTTGTGAAAAGTCATTGCTTGTTGCTTTTACATCCATATATGGAAGAACCCCGGCAGGCATCTGCCAAAAAAAGCGTCAATTTTTGGAGGGCTTGTGAAAAGCCATTGCTTGTTGCTTTTACATCCATGTATGGAAGAACCCCGGCAGGCATCTGCCAAAAAAAGCGTCAATTTTTGGAGGGCTTGTGAAAAGCCATTGCTTGTTGCTTTTACATCCATGTATGGAAGAACCCCGGCAGGCATCTGCCAATAAAAAGGGTCAATTTTTGGAGGGCTTGTCAAAAGCCATTGCTTGTTGCTTTTACATCTATGTATGGAAGAACGCCGGCAGGCATCTGCCAAAAAAAGCGTCAATTTTTGGAGGGCTTGTGAAAAGCCATTGCTTGTTGCTTTTACATCCATGTATGGAAGAACCCCGGCAGGCATCTGCCAAAAAAAGCGTCAATTTTTTTAGGGCTTGTGAAAAGCCATTGCTTGTTGCTTTTACATCCATGTATGGAAGAACCCCGGCAGGCATCTGCCCAAAAAAAAGAGTAAATTTTTGGAGGGCTTGTGAAAAGCCATTGCTTGTTGCTTTTACATCCATGTATGGAAGAACCCCGGCAGGTATCTGCCAATAAAAAGAGTAAATTTTTGGAGGGCTTTTGAAAAGTCATTGCTTGTTGCTTTTACATCCATCTATGGAAGAACCCCGGCAGGCATCTGCCAAAAAAAGCGTACATTTTTGGAGGGCTTGTGAAAAGCCATTACTTGTTGCTTTTACATCCATGTATGGAAGAACCCCGGCAGGCATCTGCCAAAAAAAAGGGTCAATTTTTGGAGGGCTTGTGAAAAGTCATTGCTTGTTGCTTTTACATCCATGTATGGAAGAACCCCGGCAGGCATCTGCCAATAAAAAGGGTCAATTTTTGGAGGGCTTGTGAAAAGCCATTGCTTGTTGCTTTTACGTCCATGTATGGAAGAACCCCGGCAGGCATCTGCCAAAAAAAGCGTCAATTTTTGTAGGGCTTGTGAAAAGCCATTGCTTGTTGCTTTTACATCCATGTATGGAAGAACCCCGGCAGGCATCTGCCAAAAAAAGCGTCAATTTTTGGAGGGCTTGTGAAAAGCCATTGCTTGTTGCTTTTACATCCATGTATGGAAGAACCCCGGCAGGCATCTGCCAAAAAAAGCGTCAATTTTTTTAGGGCTTGTGAAAAGCCATTGCTTGTTGCTTTTACATCCATGTATGGAAGAACCCCGGCAGGTATCTGCCAATAAAAAGAGTAAATTTTTGGAGGGCTTTTGAAAAGTCATTGCTTGTTGCTTTTACATCCATGTATGGAAGAACCCCGGCAGGCATCTGCCAAAAAAAAGGGTCAATTTTTGGAGGGCTTGTGAAAAGTCATTGCTTGTTGCTTTTACATCCATGTATGGAAGAACCCCGGCAGGCATCTGCCAAAAAAAAGGGTCAATTTTTGGAGGGCTTGTGAAAAGTCATTGCTTGTTGCTTTTACATCCATGTATGGAAGAACCCCGGCAGGCATCTGCCAATAAAAAGGGTCAATTTTTGGAGGGCTTGTGAAAAGCCATTGCTTGTTGCTTTTACGTCCATGTATGGAAGAACCCCGGCAGGCATCTACCAAAAAAAGGGTCAATTTTTGTAGGGCTTGTGAAAAGCCATTGCTTGTTGCTTTTACATCCATGTATGGAAGAACCCCGGCAGGCATCTGCCTAAAAAAAGGGTCAATTTTTGGAGGGCTTGTGAAAAGTCATTGCTTGTTGCTTTTACATCCATGTATGGAAGAACCCCGGCAGGCATCTGCCAAAAAAAAGGGTCAATTTTTGGAGGGCTTGTGTAAAGCCATTGCTTGTTGCTTTTACATCAATGTATGGAAGAACCCCGGCAGACCTCTGCCAAAAAAAGCGTCAATTTTTGGAGGGCTTGTGAAAAGTCATTGCTTGTTGAATTTACATCCATCTATGGAAGAACCCCGGCAGGCATCTGCCAAAAAAAGGGTCAATTTTTGTAGGGCTTGTGAAAAGCCATTGCTTGTTGCTTTTACATCCATGTATGGAAGAACCCCGGCAGGCATCTGCCTAAAAAAAGGGTCAATTTTTGGAGGGCTTGTGAAAAGTCATTGCTTGTTGCTTTTACATCCATGTATGGAAGAACCCCGGCAGGCATCTGCCAAAAAAAAGGGTCAATTTTTGGAGGGCTTGTGTAAAGCCATTGCTTGTTGCTTTTACATCAATGTATGGAAGAACCCCGGCAGACCTCTGCCAAAAAAAGCGTCAATTTTTGGAGGGCTTGTGAAAAGTCATTGCTTGTTGCTTTTACATCCATGTATAGAAGAACCCCGGCAGGCATCTGCCAATAAAAAGAGTAAATTTTTGGAGGGCTTGTGAAAAGTCATTGCTTGTTGCTTTTACATCCATGTATGGAAGAACCCCGGCAGGCATCTGCCAATAAAAAGAGTAAATTTTTGGAGGGCTTGTGAAAAGCCATTGCTTGTTGCTTTTACATCCATGTATGGAAGAACCCCGGCAGGCAACTGCCAATAAAAAGAGTACATTTTTGGAGGGCTTGTGAAAAGCCATTGCTTGTTGCTTTTACATCCATGTATGGAAGAACCCCGGCAGGCATCTGCCAATAAAAATTGTAAATTTTTGGAGGGCTTGTGAAAAGTCATTGCTTGTTGCTTTTACATCCATCTATGGAAGAACCCCGGCAGGCATCTGCCAAAAAAAAGGGTCAATTTTTGGAGGGCTTGTGAAAAGCCATTGATTGTTGCTTTTACATCCATCTATGGAAGAACCCCGGCAGGCATCTGCCAAAAAAAGGGTCAATTTTTGGAGGGCTTGTGAAAAGCCATTGATTGTTGCTTTTACATCCATGTATGGAAGAACCCCGGCAGGCATCTGCCAAAAAAAAGCGTACATTTTTGGAGGGCTTGTGAAAAGTCATTGCTTGTTGCTTTTACATCCATGTGTGGAAGAACCCCGGCAGGCATCTGCCAATAAAAAGAGTAAATTTTTGGAGGGCTTGTGAAAAGTCATTGCTTGTTGCTTTTACATCCATGTATGGAAGAACCCCGGCAGGCATCTGCCAAAAAAAAGGGTCAATTTTTGGAGGGCTTGTGAAAAGTCATTGCTTGTTGCTTTTACATCCATGTATGGAAGAACCCCGGCAGGCATCTGCCTAAAAAAAGGGTCAATTTTTGGAGGGCTTGTGAAAAGTCATTGCTTGTTGCTTTTACATCCATGTATGGAAGAACCCCGGCAGGCATCTGCCAAAAAAAAGGGTCAATTTTTGGAGGGCTTGTGTAAAGCCATTGCTTGTTGCTTTTACATCAATGTATGGAAGAACCCCGGCAGACCTCTGCCAAAAAAAGCGTCAATTTTTGGAGGGCTTGTGAAAAGTCATTGCTTGTTGAATTTACATCCATCTATGGAAGAACCCCGGCAGGCATCTGCCAATAAAAAGAGTAAATTTTTGGAGGGCTTGTGAAAAGTCATTGCTTGTTGCTTTTACATCCATGTATGGAAGAACCCCGGCAGGCATCTGCCAATAAAAAGAGTAAATTTTTGGAGGGCTTGTGAAAAGCCATTGCTTGTTGCTTTTACATCCATGTATGGAAGAACCCCGGCAGGCAACTGCCAATAAAAAGAGTACATTTTTGGAGGGCTTGTGAAAAGCCATTGCTTGTTGCTTTTACATCCATGTATGGAAGAACCCCGGCAGGCATCTGCCAATAAAAATTGTAAATTTTTGGAGGGCTTGTGAAAAGTCATTGCTTGTTGCTTTTACATCCATCTATGGAAGAACCCCGGCAGGCATCTGCCAAAAAAAAGGGTCAATTTTAGGAGGGCTTGTGAAAAGCCATTGATTGTTGCTTTTACATCCATGTATGGAAGAACCCCGGCAGGCATCTGCCAAAAAAAAGCGTACATTTTTGGAGGGCTTGTGAAAAGTCATTGCTTGTTGCTTTTACATCCATGTGTGGAAGAACCCCGGCAGGCATCTGCCAATAAAAAGAGTAAATTTTTGGAGGGCTTGTGAAAAGTCATTGCTTGTTGCTTTTACATCCATGTATGGAAGAACCCCGGCAGGCATCTGCCAAAAAAAAGGGTCAATTTTTGGAGGGCTTGTGAAAAGTCATTGCTTGTTGCTTTTACATCCATGTATGGAAGAACCCCGGCAGGCATCTGCCAAAAAAAAGGGTCAATTTTTGGAGGGCTTGTGAAAAGCCATTGCTTGTTGCTTTTACATCCATGTATGGAAGAACCCCGGCAGGCATCTGCCAAAAAAAAGTGTCAATTTTTGGAGGGCTTGTGAAAAGCCATTGCTTGTTGCTTTTACATCCATGTATGGAAGAACCCCGGCAGGCATCTGCCAAAAAAAAGGGTTAATTTTTGGAGGGCTTGTGAAAAGCCATTGCTTGTTGCTTTTACATCCATCTATGGAAGAACCCCGGCAGGCATCTGCCAAAAAAAAGGGTCAATTTTTGGAGGGCTTGTGAAAAGCCATTGCTTGTTGCTTTTACATCCATGTATGGAAGAACCCCGGCAGGCATCTGCCAAAAAAAAGGGTCAATTTTTGGAGGGCTTGTGAAAAGCCATTGCTTGTTGCTTTTACATCCATCTATGGAAGAACCCCGGCAGGCATCTGCCAAAAAAAGGGTCAATTTTTGGAGGGCTTGTAAAAAGTCATTGCTTGTTGCTTTTACATCCATGTATGGAATAACCCCGGCAGGCATCTGCCAATAAAAAGGGTCAATTTTTGGAGGGCTTGTGAAAAGCCATTGCTTGTTGCTTTTACATCCATGTATGGAAGAACCCTGGCAGGCATCTGCCAAAAAAAAGGGTCAATTTTTGGAGGGCTTGTGAAAAGTCATTGCTTGTTGCTTTTACATCCATCTATGGAAGAACCCCGGCAGGCATCTGCCAAAAAAAAGGGTCAATTTTTGGAGGGCTTGTGAAAAGTCATTGCTTGTTGCTTTTACATCCATCTATGGAAGAACCCCGGCAGGCATCTGCCAAAAAAAAGGGTCAATTTTTGGAGGGCTTGTGAAAAGCCATTGATTGTTGCTTTTACATCCATGTATGGAAGAACCCCGGCAGGCATCTGCCAAAAAAAAGGGTCAATTTTTGGAGGGCTTGTGAAAAGCCATTGCTTGTTGCTTTTACATCCATCTATGGAAGAACCCCGGCAGGTATCTGCCAAAAAAAGGGTCAATTTTTGGAGGGCTTGTGAAAAGCCATTGCTTGTTGCTTTTACATCCATGTATGGAAGAACCCCGGCAGGCATCTGTCAATAAAAAGAGTCAATTTTTGGAGGGCTTGTTAAAAGCCATTGCTTGTTGCTTTTACATCCATGTATGGAAGAACCCCGGCAGGCATCTGCCAATAAAAAGAGTAAATTTTTGGAGGGCTTTTGAAAAGTCATTGCTTGTTGCTTTTACATCCATCTATGGAAGAACCCCGGCAGGCATCTGCCAAAAGGGTCAATTTTTGGAGGGCTTGGGAAAAGTCATTGCTTGTTGCTTTTACATCCATGTATGGAAGAACCCCGGCAGGCATCTGCCAAAAAAAAGGGTCAATTTTTGGAGGGCTTGTGAAAAGCCATTGCTTGTTGCTTTTACATCCATGTATGGAAGAACCCCGGCAGGCATCTGCCAAAAAAAAGGGTCAATTTTTGGAGGGCTTGTGAAAAGTCATTGCTTGTTGCTTTTACATCCATCTATGGAAGAACCCCGGCAGGCATCTGCCAAAAAAAGGGTCAATTTTTGGAGGGCTTGTGAAAAGCCATTGCTTGTTGCTTTTACATCCATGTATGGAAGAACCCCGGCAGGCATCTGCCAATAAAAAGAGTACATTTTTGGAGGGCTTGTGAAAAGCCATTGCTTGTTGCTTTTACATCCATCTATGGAAGAACCCCGGCAGGCATCTGCAAAAAAAAGGGTCAATTTTTGGAGGGCTTGTGAAAAGCCATTGATTGTTGCTTTTACATCCATGTATGGAAGAACCCCGGCAGGCATCTGCCAAAAAAAAGGGTCAATTTTTGGAGGGCTTGTGAAAAGCCATTGCTTGTTGCTTTTACATCCATCTATGGAAGAACCCCGGCAGGTATCTGCCAAAAAAAGGGTCAATTTTTGGAGGGCTTGTGAAAAGCCATTGCTTGTTGCTTTTACATCCATGTATGGAAGAACCCCGGCAGGCATCTGTCAATAAAAAGAGTCAATTTTTGGAGGGCTTGTTAAAAGCCATTGCTTGTTGCTTTTACATCCATGTATGGAAGAACCCCGGCAGGCATCTGCCAATAAAAAGAGTAAATTTTTGGAGGGCTTTTGAAAAGTCATTGCTTGTTGCTTTTACATCCATCTATGGAAGAACCCCGGCAGACCTCTGCCAAAAGGGTCAATTTTTGGAGGGCTTGGGAAAAGTCATTGCTTGTTGCTTTTACATCCATGTATGGAAGAACCCCGGCAGGCATCTGCCAAAAAAAAGGGTCAATTTTTGGAGGGCTTGTGAAAAGCCATTGCTTGTTGCTTTTACATCCATGTATGGAAGAACCCCGGCAGGCATCTGCCAAAAAAAAGGGTCAATTTTTGGAGGGCTTGTGAAAAGTCATTGCTTGTTGCTTTTACATCCATCTATGGAAGAACCCCGGCAGGCATCTGCCAAAAAAAGGGTCAATTTTTGGAGGGCTTGTGAAAAGCCATTGCTTGTTGCTTTTACATCCATGTATGGAAGAACCCCGGCAGGCATCTGCCAATAAAAAGAGTACATTTTTGGAGGGCTTGTGAAAAGCCATTGCTTGTTGCTTTTACATCCATGTATGGAAGAACCCCGGCAGGCATCTGCCAATAAAAAGCGTCAATTTTTGTAGGGCTTGTGAAAAGCCATTGCTTGTTGCTTTTACATCCATGTATGGAAGAACCCCGGCAGGCATCTGCCAATAAAAAGAGTACATTTTTGGAGGGCTTGTGAAAAGCCATTGCTTGTTGCTTTTACATCCATGTATGGAAGAACCCCGGCAGGCATCTGCCAATAAAAAGAGTAAATTTTTGGAGGGCTTGTGAAAAGCCATTGCTTGTTGCTTTTACATCCATGTATGGAAGAACCCCGGCAGGTATCTGCCAATAAAAAGAATAAATTTTTGGAGGGCTTTTGAAAAGTCATTGCTTGTTGCTTTTACATCCATGTATGGAAGAACCCCGGCAGGCATCTTCCAAAAAAAGCGTACATTTTTGGAGGGCTTGTGAAAAGCCATTGCTTGTTGCTTTTACATCCATCTATGGAAGAACCCCGGCAGGCATCTGCCAAAATAAGGGTCAATTTTTGGAGGGCTTGTGAAAAGCCATTGCTTGTTGCTTTTACATCCATGTATGGAAGAACCCCGGCAGGAATCTGCCAAAAAAAAGAGTCAATTTTTGGAGGGCTTGTGAAAAGTCATTGCTTGTTGCTTTTACATCCATGTATGGAAGAACCCCGGCAGGCATCTGCCAATAAAAAGCGTCAATTTTTGGAGGGCTTGTGAAAAGCCATTGCTTGTTGCTTTTACATCCATGTATGGAAGAACCCCGGCAGGCATCTGCCAAAAAAAATGGTCAATTTTTGGAGGGCTTGTGAAAAGTCATTGCTTGTTGCTTTTACATCCATCTATGGAAGAACCCCGGCAGGCATCTGCCAAAAAAAGCGTCAATTTTTGGAGGGCTTGTGAAAAGCCATTGCTTGTTGCTTTTACATCCATGTATGGAAGAACCCCGGCAGGCATCTGCCAAAAAAAAGGGTCAATTTTTGGAGGGCTTGTGAAAAGCCGTTGCTTGTTGCTTTTACATCCATCTATGGAAGAACCCCGGCAGGTATCTGCCAAAAAAGGGTCAATTTTTGGAGGGCTTGTGAAAAGCCATTGCTTGTTGCTTTTACATCCATGTATGGAAGAACCCCGGCAGGTATCTGCCAATAAAAATAGTAAATTTTTGGAGGGCTTTTGAAAAGTCATTGCTTGTTGCTTTTACATCCATGTATGGAAGAACCCCGGCAGGCATCGGCCAAAAAAAGCGTCAATTTTTGGAGGGCTTGTGAAAAGCCATTGCTTGTTGCTTTTACATCCATGTATGGAATAACCCCGGCAGGCATCTGCCAAAAAAAGTGTCAATTTTTGGAGGGCTTGTGAAAAGTCATTGCTTCTTGCTTTTACATCCATCTATGGAAGAACCCCGGCAGACATCTGCCAAAAAAAGCGTAAATTTTTGGAAGGCTTGTGAAAAGCCATTGCTTGTTGCTTTTACATCCATGTATGGAAGAACCCCGGCAGGCATCTGCCAAAAAAAAGGGTACATTTTTGAAGGGCTTGTGAAAAGCCATTGCTTGTTGCTTTTACATCCATCTATGGAAGAACCCCGGCAGGCATCTGCCAAAAAAATCGTCAATTTTTGGAGGGCTTGTGAAAAGCCATTGCTTGTTGCTTTTACATCCATGTATGGAAGAACCCCGGCAGGCATCTGCCAAAAAAAAGGGTAAATTTTTGGAGGGCTTGTGAAAAGCCATTGCTTGTTGCTTTTACATCCATGTATGGAAGAACCCCGGCAGGCATCTGCCAATAAAAAGAGTAAATTTTTGGAGGGCTTGTGAAAAGCCATTGCTTGTTGCTTTTACATCCATGTATGGAAGAACCCCGGCAGGCATCTGCCAATAAAAAGGGTAAATTTTTGGAGGGCTTGTGAAAAGCCATTGCTTGTTGATTTTACATCCATGTATGGAAGAACCCCGGCAGGCATCTGCCAAAAAAAGCGTCAATTTTTGGAGGGCTTGTGAAAAGCCATTGCTTGTTGCTTTTACATCCATGTATGGAAGAACCCCGGCAGGCATCTGCCAAAAAAAAGGGTCAATTTTTGGAGGGCTTGTGAAAAGCCATTGCTTGTTGCTTTTACATCCATGTATGGAAGAACCCCGGCAGGAATCTGCCAAAAAAAGCGTCAATTTTTGGAGGGCTTGTGAAAAGCCATTGCTTGTTGCTTTTACATCCATGTATGGAAGAACCCCGGCAGGTATCTGCCAATAAAAAGAGTAAATTTTTGGAGGGCTTTTGAAAAGTCATTGCTTGTTGCTTTTACATCCATGTATGGAAGAACCCCGGCAGGCATCTTCCAAAAAAAAGGGTCAATTTTTGGAGGGCTTGTGAAAAGCCATTGCTTGTTGCTTTTACATCCATGTATGGAAGAACCCCGGCAGGCATCTGCCAATAAAAAGAGTAAATTTTTGGAGGGCTTGTGAAAAGCCATTGCTTGTTGCTTTTACATCCATGTATGGAAGAACCCCGGCAGGCATCTGCCAATAAAAAGAGTAAATTTTTGGAGGGCTTGTGAAAAGCCATTGCTTGTTGCTTTTACATCCATGTATGGAAGAACCCCGGCAGGAATCTGCCAAAAAAAAGAGTCAATTTTTGGAGGGCTTGTGAAAAGTCATTGCTTGTTGCTTTTACATCCATGTATGGAAGAACCCCGGCAGGCATCTGCCAAAAAAAGCGTCAATTTTTGGAGGGCTTGTGAAAAGCCATTGCTTGTTGCTTTTACATCCATGTATGGAAGAACCCCGGCAGGCATCTTCCAAAAAAAGCGTCAATTTTTGGAGGGCTTGTGAAAAGCCATTGCTTGTTGCTTTTACATCCATGTATGGAAGAACCCCGGCAGGCATCTGCCAAAAAAAATGGTCAATTTTTGGAGGGCTTGTGAAAAGTCATTGCTTGTTGCTTTTACATCCATCTATGGAAGAACCCCGGCAGGCATCTGCCAAAAAAAGCGTCAATTTTTGGAGGGCTTGTGAAAAGCCATTGCTTGTTGCTTTTACATCCATGTATGGAAGAACCCCGGCAGGCATCTGCCAAAAAAAAGGGTCAATTTTTGGAGGGCTTGTGAAAAGCCATTGCTTGTTGCTTTTACATCCATGTATGGAAGAACCCCGGCAGGCATCTGCCAATAAAAAGCGTCAATTTTTGGAGGGCTTGTGAAAAGTCATTGCTTGTTGCTTTTACATCCATGTATGGAAGAACCCCGGCAGGCATCTGCCAATAAAAAGGGTCAATTTTTGGAGGGCTTGTTAAAAGCCATTGCTTGTTGCTTTTACATCCATGTATGGAAGAACCCCGGCAGGTATCTGCCAATAAAAAGAGTACATTTTTGGAGGGCTTTTGAAAAGTCATTGCTTGTTGCTTTTACATCCATCTATGGAAGAACCCCGGCAGGCATCTGCCAATAAAAAGGGTCAATTTTTGGAGGGCTTGTTAAAAGCCATTGCTTGTTGCTTTTACATCCATGTATGGAAGAACCCCGGCAGGTATCTGCCAATAAAAAGAGTAAATTTTTGGAGGGCTTGTGAAAAGTCATTGCTTGTTGCTTTTACATCCATGTATGGAAGAACCCCGGCAGGCATCTGCCAAAAAAAAAGGGTACATTTTTGAAGGGCTTGTGAAAAGCCATTGCTTGTTGCTTTTACATCCATCTATGGAAGAACCCCGGCAGGCATCTGCGAAAAAAAAGGGTCAATTTTTGGAGGGCTTGTGAAAAGCCATTGGTTGTTGCTTTTACATCCATGTATGGAAGAACCCCGGAAGGCATCTGCCAATAAAAAGAGTCAATTTTTGGAAGGCTTGTCAAAAGCCATTGCTTGTTGCTTTTACATCCATGTATGGAAGAACCCCGGCAGGCATCTGCCAAAAAAAAGGGTCAATTTTTGGAGGGCTTGTGAAAAGTCATTGCTTGTTGCTTTTACATCCATGTATGGAAGAACCCCGGCAGGCATCTGCCAAAAAAAAGGGTCAATTTTTGGAGGGCTTGTGAAAAGTCATTGCTTGTTGCTTTTACATCCATGTATGGAAGAACCCCGGCAGGCATCTGCCAAAAAAAAGAGTCAATTTTTGGAGGGCTTGTGAAAAGTCATTGCTTGTTGCTTTTACATCCATGTATGGAAGAACCCCGGCAGGCATCTGCCAAAAAAAGCGTCAATTTTTGGAGGGCTTGTGAAAAGCCATTGCTTGTTGCTTTTATATCCATGTATGGAAGAACCCCGGCAGGCATCTGCCAAAAAAAGCGTCAATTTTTGGAGGGCTTGTGAAAAGCCATTGCTTGTTGCTTTTACATCCATGTATGGAAGAACCCCGGCAGGCATCTGCCAAAAAAAGCGTAAATTTTTTTAGGGCTTGTGAAAAGCCATTGCTTGTTGCTTTTACATCCATGTATGGAAGAACCCCGGCAGGCATCTGCCAAAAAAAGCGTCAATTTTTGGAGGGCCTGTGAAAAGCCATTGCTTGTTGCTTTTACATCCATCTATGGAAGAACCCCGGCAGGCATCTGACAAAAAAAGCGTCAATATTTTTAGGGCTTGTGAAAAGCCATTGCTTGTTGCTTTTACATCCATGTATGGAAGAACCCCGGCAGGCATCTGCCAAAAAAAGCGTCAATTTTTGGAGGGCTTGTGAAAAGTCATTGCTTGTTGCTTTTACATCCATCTATGGAAGAACCCTGGCAGGCATCTGACAAAAAAAGCGTCAATATTTTTAGGGCTTGTGAAAAGCCATTGCTTGTTGCTTTTACATCCATGTATGGAAGAACCCCGGCAGGCATCTGCCAAAAAAAAGGGTCAATTTTTGGAGGGCTTGTGAAAAGTCATTGCTTGTTGCTTTTACATCCATCTATGGAAGAACCCCGGCAGGCATCTGCCAAAAAAAGGGTCAATTTTTGGAGGGCTTGTGAAAAGCCATTGCTTGTTGCTTTTACTACCATGTATGGAAGAACCCCGGCAGGCATCTGCCAATAAAAAGAGTAAATTTTTGGAGGGCTTGTGAAAAGTCATTACTTGTTGCTTTTACATCCATCTATGGAAGAACCCCGGCAGTCATCTGCCAATAAAAAGGGTCAATTTTTGGAGGGCTTCTGAAAAGCCATTGCTTGTTGCTTTTACGTCCATGTATGGAAGAACCCCGGCAGGCATCTGCCAAAAAAAGCGTCAATTTTTGGAGGGCTTGTGAAAAGCCATTGCTTGTTGCTTTTACATCCATGTATGGAAGAACCCCGGCAGGTATCTGCCAATAAAAAGAGTAAATTTTTGGAGGGCTTTTGAAAAGTCATTGCTTGTTGCTTTTACATCCATCTATGGAAGAACCCCGGCATGCATCTGCCAAAAAAAGCGTAAATTTTAGGAGGGCTTGTGAAAAGCCATTGCTTGTTGCTTTTACATCCATGTATGGAAGAACCCCGGCAGGCATCTGCCAATAAAAAGGGTAAATTTTTGTAGGGCTTGTGAAAAGCCATTGCTTGTTGCTTTTACATCCATGTATGGAAGAACCCCGGCAGGCATCTGCCAAAAAAAGCGTCAATTTTTGGAGGGCTTGTGAAAAGCCATTGCTTGTTGCTTTTACATCCATGTATGGAAGAACCCCGGCAGGCATCTGCCAAAAAAAGCGTCAATTTTTGGAGGGCTTGTGAAAAGCCATTGCTTGTTGCTTTTACATCCATGTATGGAAGAACCCCGGCAGGCATCTGCCAATAAAAAGGGTCAATTTTTGGAGGGCTTGTCAAAAGCCATTGCTTGTTGCTTTTACATCCATGTATGGAAGAACCCCGGCAGGCATCTGCCAATAAAAAGGGTCAATTTTTGGAGGGCTTGTCAAAAGCCATTGCTTGTTGCTTTTACATCCATGTATGGAAGAACCCCGGCAGGCATCTGCCAAAAAAAAAAGTCAATTTTTGGAGGGCTTGTGAAAAGTCATTGCTTGTTGCTTTTACATCCATGTATGGAAGAACCCCGGCAGGCATCTGCCAAAAAAAGCGTCAATTTTTGGAGGGCTTGTGAAAAGCCATTGCTTGTTGCTTTTACATCCATGTATGGAAGAACCCCGGCAGGCATCTGCCAAAAAAAAGGGTCAATTTTTGGAGGGCTTGTGAAAAGCCATTGCTTGTTGCTTTTACATCCATGTATGGAAGAACCCCGGCAGGAATCTGCCAAAAAAAGCGTCAATTTTTGGAGGGCTTGTGAAAAGCCATTGCTTGTTGCTTTTACATCCATGTATGGAAGAACCCCGGCAGGTATCTGCCAATAAAAAGAGTAAATTTTTGGAGGGCTTTTGAAAAGTCATTGCTTGTTGCTTTTACATCCATGTATGGAAGAACCCCGGCAGGCATCTTCCAAAAAAAAGGGTCAATTTTTGGAGGGCTTGTGAAAAGCCATTGCTTGTTGCTTTTACATCCATGTATGGAAGAACCCCGGCAGGCATCTGCCAATAAAAAGAGTAAATTTTTGGAGGGCTTGTGAAAAGCCATTGCTTGTTGCTTTTACATCCATGTATGGAAGA
This sequence comes from Rhinoderma darwinii, assembly GCF_050947455.1. Taxonomy (NCBI): domain Eukaryota; kingdom Metazoa; phylum Chordata; class Amphibia; order Anura; family Rhinodermatidae; genus Rhinoderma; species Rhinoderma darwinii. The sequence goes on along the minus strand of NW_027464015.1, from coordinate 27,510 downwards.
ACCCCGGCAGGCATCTGCCAATAAAAAGAGTAAATTTTTGGAGGGCTTGTGAAAAGCCATTGCTTGTTGCTTTTACATCCATGTATGGAAGAACCCCGGCAGGAATCTGCCAAAAAAAAGAGTCAATTTTTGGAGGGCTTGTGAAAAGTCATTGCTTGTTGCTTTTACATCCATGTATGGAAGAACCCCGGCAGGCATCTGCCAAAAAAAGCGTCAATTTTTGGAGGGCTTGTGAAAAGCCATTGCTTGTTGCTTTTACATCCATGTATGGAAGAACCCCGGCAGGCATCTTCCAAAAAAAGCGTACATTTTTGGAGGGCTTGTGAAAAGCCATTGCTTGTTGCTTTTACATCCATGTATGGAAGAACCCCGGCAGGCATCTGCCAAAAAAAATGGTCAATTTTTGGAGGGCTTGTGAAAAGTCATTGCTTGTTGCTTTTACATCCATCTATGGAAGAACCCCGGCAGGCATCTGCCAAAAAAAGCGTCAATTTTTGGAGGGCTTGTGAAAAGCCATTGCTTGTTGCTTTTACATCCATGTATGGAAGAACCCCGGCAGGCATCTGCCAAAAAAAGGGTCAATTTTTGGAGGGCTTGTGAAAAGCCATTGCTTGTTGCTTTTACATCCATCTATGGAAGAACCCCGGCAGGTATCTGCCAAAAAAGGGTCAATTTTTGGAGGGCTTGTGAAAAGCCATTGCTTGTTGCTTTTACATCCATGTATGGAAGAACCCCGGCAGGCATCTGCCAATAAAAAGGGTCAATTTTTGGAGGGCTTGTTAAAAGCCATTGCTTGTTGCTTTTACATCCATGTATGGAAGAACCCCGGCAGGTATCTGCCAATAAAAAGAGTAAATTTTTGGAGGGCTTTTGAAAAGTCATTGCTTGTTGCTTTTACATCCATCTATGGAAGAACCCCGGCAGGCATCTGCCAATAAAAAGCGTCAATTTTTGGAGGGCTTGTGAAAAGCCATTGCTTGTTGCTTTTACATCCATGTATGGAAGAACCCCGGCAGGCATCTGCCAATAAAAAGCGTCAATTTTTGGAGGGCTTGTGAAAAGTCATTGCTTGTTGCTTTTACATCCATGTATGGAAGAACCCCGGCAGGCATCTGCCAATAAAAAGGGTCAATTTTTGGAGGGCTTGTTAAAAGCCATTGCTTGTTGCTTTTACATCCATGTATGGAAGAACCCCGGCAGGTATCTGCCAATAAAAAGAGTACATTTTTGGAGGGCTTTTGAAAAGTCATTGCTTGTTGCTTTTACATCCATCTATGGAAGAACCCCGGCAGGCATCTGCCAATAAAAAGCGTCAATTTTTGGAGGGCTTGTGAAAAGCCATTGCTTTTTGCTTTTACATCCATGTATGGAAGAACCCCGGCAGGCATCTGCCAATAAAAAGCGTCAATTTTTGGAGGGCTTGTGAAAAGCCATTGCTTGTTGCTTTTACATCCATGTATGGAAGAACCCCGGCAGGCATCTGCCAATAAAAAGAGTAAATTTTTGGAGGGCTTGTGAAAAGCCATTGCTTGTTGCTTTTACATCCATGTATGGAAGAACCCCGGCAGGAATCTGCCAAAAAAAAGAGTCAATTTTTGGAGGGCTTGTGAAAAGTCATTGCTTGTTGCTTTTACATCCATGTATGGAAGAACCCCGGCAGGCATCTGCCAAAAAAAGCGTCAATTTTTGGAGGGCTTGTGAAAAGCCATTGCTTGTTGCTTTTACATCCATGTATGGAAGAACCCCGGCAGGCATCTTCCAAAAAAAGCGTACATTTTTGGAGGGCTTGTGAAAAGCCATTGCTTGTTGCTTTTACATCCATGTATGGAAGAACCCCGGCAGGCATCTGCCAAAAAAAATGGTCAATTTTTGGAGGGCTTGTGAAAAGTCATTGCTTGTTGCTTTTACATCCATCTATGGAAGAACCCCGGCAGGCATCTGCCAAAAAAAGCGTCAATTTTTGGAGGGCTTGTGAAAAGCCATTGCTTGTTGCTTTTACATCCATGTATGGAAGAACCCTGGCAGGCATCTGCCAAAAAAAAGGGTCAATTTTTGGAGGGCTTGTGAAAAGCCATTGCTTGTTGCTTTTACATCCATCTATGGAAGAACCCCGGCAGGTATCTGCCAAAAAAGGGTCAATTTTTGGAGGGCTTGTGAAAAGCCATTGCTTGTTGCTTTTACATCCATGTATGGAAGAACCCCGGCAGGCATCTGCCAATAAAAAGGGTCAATTTTTGGAGGGCTTGTTAAAAGCCATTGCTTGTTGCTTTTACATCCATGTATGGAAGAACCCCGGCAGGTATCTGCCAATAAAAAGAGTAAATTTTTGGAGGGCTTTTGAAAAGTCATTGCTTGTTGCTTTTACATCCATGTATGGAAGAACCCCGGCAGGCATCTGCCAATAAAAAGCGTCAATTTTTGGAGGGCTTGTGAAAAGCCATTGCTTGTTGCTTTTACATCCATGTATGGAAGAACCCCGGCAGGCATCTGCCAATAAAAAGCGTCAATTTTTGGAGGGCTTGTGAAAAGTCATTGCTTGTTGCTTTTACATCCATGTATGGAAGAACCCCGGCAGGCATCTGCCAATAAAAAGGGTCAATTTTTGGAGGGCTTGTTAAAAGCCATTGCTTGTTGCTTTTACATCCATGTATGGAAGAACCCCGGCAGGTATCTGCCAATAAAAAGAGTACATTTTTGGAGGGCTTTTGAAAAGTCATTGCTTGTTGCTTTTACATCCATCTATGGAAGAACCCTGGCAGGCATCTGCCAATAAAAAGCGTCAATTTTTGGAGGGCTTGTGAAAAGCCATTGCTTGTTGCTTTTACATCCATGTATGGAAGAACCCCGGCAGGCATCTGCCAATAAAAAGCGTCAATTTTTGGAGGGCTTGTGAAAAGTCATTGCTTGTTGCTTTTACATCCATGTATGGAAGAACCCCGGCAGGCATCTGCCAAAAAAAAAGGGTACATTTTTGAAGGGCTTGTGAAAAGCCATTGCTTGTTGCTTTTACATCCATCTATGGAAGAACCCCGGCAGGCATCTGCGAAAAAAAAGGGTCAATTTTTGGAGGGCTTGTGAAAAGCCATTGGTTGTTGCTTTTACATCCATGTATGGAAGAACCCCGGAAGGCATCTGCCAATAAAAAGAGTCAATTTTTGGAAGGCTTGTCAAAAGCCATTGCTTGTTGCTTTTACATCCATGTATGGAAGAACCCCGGCAGGCATCTGCCAAAAAAAAGGGTCAATTTTTGGAGGGCTTGTGAAAAGTCATTGCTTGTTGCTTTTACATCCATGTATGGAAGAACCCCGGCAGGCATCTGCCAAAAAAAAGGGTCAATTTTTGGAGGGCTTGTGAAAAGTCATTGCTTGTTGCTTTTACATCCATGTATGGAAGAACCCCGGCAGGCATCTGCCAAAAAAAAGAGTCAATTTTTGGAGGGCTTGTGAAAAGTCATTGCTTGTTGCTTTTACATCCATGTATGGAAGAACCCCGGCAGGCATCTGCCAAAAAAAGCGTCAATTTTTGGAGGGCTTGTGAAAAGCCATTGCTTGTTGCTTTTATATCCATGTATGGAAGAACCCCGGCAGGCATCTGCCAAAAAAAGCGTCAATTTTTGGAGGGCTTGTGAAAAGCCATTGCTTGTTGCTTTTACATCCATGTATGGAAGAACCCCGGCAGGCATCTGCCAAAAAAAGCGTCAATTTTTTTAGGGCTTGTGAAAAGCCATTGCTTGTTGCTTTTACATCCATGTATGGAAGAACCCCGGCAGGCATCTGCCAAAAAAAGCGTCAATTTTTGGAGGGCCTGTGAAAAGCCATTGCTTGTTGCTTTTACATCCATCTATGGAAGAACCCCGGCAGGCATCTGACAAAAAAAGCGTCAATATTTTTAGGGCTTGTGAAAAGCCATTGCTTGTTGCTTTTACATCCATGTATGGAAGAACCCCGGCAGGCATCTGCCAAAAAAAGCGTCAATTTTTGGAGGGCTTGTGAAAAGTCATTGCTTGTTGCTTTTACATCCATCTATGGAAGAACCCCGGCAGGCATCTGACAAAAAAAGCGTCAATATTTTTAGGGCTTGTGAAAAGCCATTGCTTGTTGCTTTTACATCCATGTATGGAAGAACCCCGGCAGGCATCTGCCAAAAAAAAGGGTCAATTTTTGGAGGGCTTGTGAAAAGTCATTGCTTGTTGCTTTTACATCCATCTATGGAAGAACCCCGGCAGGCATCTGCCAAAAAAAGGGTCAATTTTTGGAGGGCTTGTGAAAAGCCATTGCTTGTTGCTTTTACTACCATGTATGGAAGAACCCCGGCAGGCATCTGCCAATAAAAAGAGTAAATTTTTGGAGGGCTTGTGAAAAGTCATTACTTGTTGCTTTTACATCCATCTATGGAAGAACCCCGGCAGGCATCTGCCAATAAAAAGGGTCAATTTTTGGAGGGCTTGTGAAAAGCCATTGCTTGTTGCTTTTACGTCCATGTATGGAAGAACCCCGGCAGGCATCTGCCAAAAAAAGCGTCAATTTTTGGAGGGCTTGTGAAAAGCCATTGCTTGTTGCTTTTACATCCATGTATGGAAGAACCCCGGCAGGTATCTGCCAATAAAAAGAGTAAATTTTTGGAGGGCTTTTGAAAAGTCATTGCTTGTTGCTTTTACATCCATCTATGGAAGAACCCCGGCATGCATCTGCCAAAAAAAGCGTAAATTTTAGGAGGGCTTGTGAAAAGCCATTGCTTGTTGCTTTTACATCCATGTATGGAAGAACCCCGGCAGGCATCTGCCAATAAAAAGGGTAAATTTTTGGAGGGCTTGTGAAAAGCCATTGCTTGTTGCTTTTACATCCATGTATGGAAGAACCCCGGCAGGCATCTGCCAAAAAAAGCGTCAATTTTTGGAGGGCTTGTGAAAAGCCATTGCTTGTTGCTTTTACATCCATGTATGGAAGAACCCCGGCAGGCATCTGCCAAAAAAAGCGTCAATTTTTGGAGGGCTTGTGAAAAGCCATTGCTTGTTGCTTTTACATCCATGTATGGAAGAACCCCGGCAGGCATCTGCCAATAAAAAGGGTCAATTTTTGGAGGGCTTGTCAAAAGCCATTGCTTGTTGCTTTTACATCCATGTATGGAAGAACCCCGGCAGGCATCTGCCAATAAAAAGGGTCAATTTTTGGAGGGCTTGTCAAAAGCCATTGCTTGTTGCTTTTACATCCATGTATGGAAGAACCCCGGCAGGCATCTGCCAAAAAAAGCGTCAATTTTTGGAGGGCTTGTGAAAAGCCATTGCTTGTTGCTTTTACATCCATGTATGGAAGAACCCCGGCAGGCATCTGCCAATAAAAAGGGTCAATTTTTGGAGGGCTTGTCAAAAGCCATTGCTTGTTGCTTTTACATCCATGTATGGAAGAACCCCGGCAGGCATCTGCCAATAAAAAGGGTCAATTTTTGGAGGGCTTGTGAAAAGCCATTGCTTGTTGCTTTTACATCCATGTATGGAAGAACCCCGGCAGGCATCTGCCAAAAAAAAGGGTCAATTTTTGGAGGGCTTGTGAAAAGTCATTGCTTGTTGCTTTTACATCCATGTATGGAAGAACCCCGGCAGGCATCTGCCAAAAAAAAGGGTCAATTTTTGGAGGGCTTGTGAAAAGTCATTGCTTGTTGCTTTTACATCCATGTATGGAAGAACCCCTACAGGCATCTGCCAAAAAAAAGGGTCAATTTTTGGAGGGCTTGTGAAAAGTCATTGCTTGTTGCTTTTACATCCATGTATGGAAGAACCCCGGCAGGCATCTGCCAAAAAAAAGGGTCAATTTTTGGAGGGCTTGTGAAAAGCCATTGCTTGTTGCTTTTACATCCATGTATGGAAGAACCCCGGCAGGCATCTGCCAAAAAAAGCGTCAATTATTTTAGGGCTTGTGAAAAGCCATTGCTTGTTGCTTTTACATCCATGTATGGAAGAACCCCGGCAGGCATCTGCCAAAAAAAGCGTCAATTTTTGGAGGGCTTGTGAAAAGCCATTGCTTGTTGCTTTTACATCCATGTATGGAAGAACCCCGGCAGGTATCTGCCAATAAAAAGAGTACATTTTTGGAGGGCTTTTGAAAAGTCATTGCTTGTTGCTTTTACGTCCATGTATGGAAGAACCCCGGCAAGCATCTGCCAAAAAAAAGGGTCAGTTTTTGGAGGGCTTGTGAAAAGTCATTGCTTGTTGCTTTTACATCCATCTATGGAAGAACCCCGGCAGGCATCTGCCAATAAAAAGAGTAAATTTTTGGAGGGCTTTTGAAAAGTCATTGCTTGTTGCTTTTACATCCATCTATGGAAGAACCCCGGCAGGCATCTGCCAAAAAAATCGTCAATTTTTGGAGGGCTTGTGAAAAGCCATTGTTTGTTGCTTTTGCATCCATGTATGGAAGAACCCCGGCAGGCATCTGCCAAAAAAAAGGGTCAATTTTTGGAGGGCTTGTGAAAAGCCATTGCTTGTTGCTTTTACATCCATGTATGGAAGAACCCCGGCAGGCATCTGCCAAAAAAAAGGGTCAATTTTTGGAGGGCTTGTGAAAAGTCATTGCTTGTTGCTTTTACATCCATGTATGGAAGAACCCCGGCAGGCATCTGCCAATAAAAAGGGTCAATTTTTGGAGGGCTTGTGAAAAGCCATTGCTTGTTGCTTTTACGTCCATGTATGGAAGAACCCTGGCAGGCATCTGCCAAAAAAAGCGTCAATTTTTGTAGGGCTTGTGAAAAGCCATTGCTTGTTGCTTTTACATCCATGTATGGAAGAACCCCGGCAGGCATCTGCCAAAAAAAAAGGGTCAATTTTTGGAGGGCTTGTGAAAAGTCATTGCTTGTTCCTTTTACATCCATATATGGAAGAACCCCGGCAGGCATCTGCCAAAAAAAGCGTCAATTTTTGGAGGGCTTGTGAAAAGCCATTGCTTGTTGCTTTTACATCCATGTATGGAAGAACCCCGGCAGGCATCTGCCAAAAAAAGCGTCAATTTTTGGAGGGCTTGTGAAAAGCCATTGCTTGTTGCTTTTACATCCATGTATGGAAGAACCCCGGCAGGCATCTGCCAATAAAAAGGGTCAATTTTTGGAGGGCTTGTCAAAAGCCATTGCTTGTTGCTTTTACATCTATGTATGGAAGAACCCCGGCAGGCATCTGCCAAAAAAAGCGTCAATTTTTGGAGGGCTTGTGAAAAGCCATTGCTTGTTGCTTTTACATCCATGTATGGAAGAACCCCGGCAGGCATCTGCCAAAAAAAGCGTCAATTTTTTTAGGGCTTGTGAAAAGCCATTGCTTGTTGCTTTTACATCCATCTATGGAAGAACCCCGGCAGGCATCTGCCAATAAAAAGAGTAAATTTTTGGAGGGCTTTTGAAAAGCCATTGCTTGTTGCTTTTACATCCATGTATGGAAGAACCCCGGCAGGCATCTGCCAAAAAAAAGGGTAAATTTTTGAAGGGCTTGTGAAAAGCCATTGCTTGTTGCTTTTACATCCATCTATGGAAGAACCCCGGCAGGCATCTGCCAAAAAAAGCGTACATTTTTGAAGGGCTTGTGAAAAGCCATTGCTTGTTGCTTTTACATCCATGTATGGAAGAACCCCGGCAGGCATCTGCCAAAAAAAAGGGTAAATTTTTGAAGGGCTTGTGAAAAGCCATTGCTTGTTGCTTTTACATCCATCTATGGAAGAACCCCGGCAGGCATCTGCCAAAAAAAAGGGTAAATTTTTGGAGGGCTTGTGAAAAGCCATTACTTGTTGCTTTTACATCCATGTATGGAAGAACCCCGGCAGGCATCTGCCAAAAAAAAGGGTCAATTTTTGGAGGGCTTGTGAAAAGTCATTGCTTGTTGCTTTTACATCCATGTATGGAAGAACCCCGGCAGGCATCTGCCAATAAAAAGGGTCAATTTTTGGAGGGCTTGTGAAAAGCCATTGCTTGTTGCTTTTACGTCCATGTATGGAAGAACCCCGGCAGGCATCTGCCAAAAAAAGCGTCAATTTTTGTAGGGCTTGTGAAAAGCCATTGCTTGTTGCTTTTACATCCATGTATGGAAGAACCCCGGCAGGCATCTGCCAAAAAAAGCGTCAATTTTTGGAGGGCTTGTGAAAAGCCATTGCTTGTTGCTTTTACATCCATGTATGGAAGAACCCCGGCAGGCATCTGCCAAAAAAAGCGTCAATTTTTTTAGGGCTTGTGAAAAGCCATTGCTTGTTGCTTTTACATCCATGTATGGAAGAACCCCGGCAGGCATCTGCCAAAAAAAGCGTCAATTTTTGTAGGGCTTGTGAAAAGCCATTGCTTGTTGCTTTTACATCCATGTATTGAAGAACCCCGGCAGGCATCTGCCAAAAAAAAGGGTCACTTTTTGGAGGGCTTGTGAAAAGTCATGGCTTGTTGCTTTTACATCTATCTATGGAAGAACCCCGGCAGGCATCTGCCAATAAAAAGAGTAAATATTTGGAGGGCTTTTGAAAAGTCATTGCTTGTTGCTTTTACGTCCATGTATGGAAGAACCCCGGCAGGCATCTGCCAAAAAAAAGGGTAAATTTTTGAAGGGCTTGTGAAAAGCCATTGCTTGTTGCTTTTACATCCATCTATGGAAGAACCCCGGCAGGCATCTGCCAAAAAAATCGTCAATTTTTGGAGGGCTTGTGAAAAGCCATTGTTTGTTGCTTTTGCATCCATGTATGGAAGAACCCCGGCAGGCATCTGCCAAAAAAAAGGGTCAATTTTTGGAGGGCTTGTGAAAAGCCATTGCTTGTTGCTTTTACATCCATGTATGGAAGAACCCCGGCAGGCATCTGCCAATAAAAAGGGTCAATTTTTGGAGGGCTTGTCAAAAGCCATTGCTTGTTGCTTTTACATCCATGTATGGAAGAACCCCGGCAGGCATCTGCCCAAAAAAAAAGTCAATTTTTGGAGGGCTTGTGAAAAGTCATTGCTTGTTGCTTTTACATCCATGTATGGAAGAACCCCGGCAGGCATCTGCCAATAAAAAGGGTCAATTTTTGGAGGGCTTGTGAAAAGCCATTGCTTGTTGCTTTTACGTCCATGTATGGAAGAACCCCGGCAGGCATCTGCCAAAAAAAGCGTCAATTTTTTTAGGGCTTGTGAAAAGCCATTGCTTGTTACTTTTACATCCATTTATGGAAGAACCCCGGCAGGCATCTGCCAAAAAAAGCGTCAATTTTTGGAGGGCTTGTGAAAAGCCATTGCTTGTTGCTTTTACATCCATTTATGGAAGAACCCCGGCAGGCATCTGCCAAAAAAAGCATCAATTTTTTTAGGGCTTGTGAAAAGCCATTGCTTGTTGCTTTTACATCCATGTATGGAAGAACCCCGGCAGGCATCTGCCAAAAAAAAAGAGTAAATTTTTGGAGGGCTTGTGAAAAGCCATTGCTTGTTGCTTTTACATCAATGTATGGAAGAACCCCGGCAGGCATCTGCCCAAAAAAAAGAGTAAATTTTTGGAGGGCTTGTGAAAAGTCATTGCTTGTTGCTTTTACATCCATGTATGGAAGAACCCCGGCAGGCATCTGCCCAAAAAAAAGCGTAAATTTTTGAAGGGCTTGTGAAAAGCCATTGCTTGTTGCTTTTACATCCATCTATGGAAGAACCCCGGCAGGCATCTGCCAAAAAAAGCGTACATTTTTGGAGGGCTTGTGAAAAGCCATTACTTGTTGCTTTTACATCCATGTATGGAAGAACCCCGGCAGGCATCTGCCAAAAAAAAGGGTCAATTTTTGGAGGGCTTGTGAAAAGTCATTGCTTGTTGCTTTTACATCCATGTATGGAAGAACCCCGGCAGGCATCTGCCAATAAAAAGGGTCAATTTTTGGAGGGCTTGTGAAAAGCCATTGCTTGTTGCTTTTACGTCCATGTATGGAAGAACCCCGGCAGGCATCTGCCAAAAAAAGCGTCAATTTTTGTAGGGCTTGTGAAAAGCCATTGCTTGTTGCTTTTACATCCATGTATGGAAGAACCCCGGCAGGCATCTGCCAAAAAAAGCGTCAATTTTTTTAGGGCTTGTGAAAAGCCATTGCTTGTTGCTTTTACATCCATGTATGGAAGAACCCCGGCAGGCATCTGCCAAAAAAAGCGTCAATTTTTGTAGGGCTTGTGAAAAGCCATTGCTTGTTGCTTTTACATCCATGTATTGAAGAACCCCGGCAGGCATCTGCCAAAAAAAAGGGTCACTTTTTGGAGGGCTTGTGAAAAGTCATGGCTTGTTGCTTTTACATCTATCTATGGAAGAACCCCGGCAGGCATCTGCCAATAAAAAGAGTAAATATTTGGAGGGCTTTTGAAAAGTCATTGCTTGTTGCTTTTACGTCCATGTATGGAAGAACCCCGGCAGGCATCTGCCAAAAAAAAAGGGTAAATTTTTGAAGGGCTTGTGAAAAGCCATTGCTTGTTGCTTTTACATCCATCTATGGAAGAACCCCGGCAGGCATCTGCCAAAAAAATCGTCAATTTTTGGAGGGCTTGTGAAAAGCCATTGTTTGTTGCTTTTGCATCCATGTATGGAAGAACCCCGGCAGGCATCTGCCAAAAAAAAGGGTCAATTTTTGGAGGGCTTGTGAAAAGCCATTGCTTGTTGCTTTTACATCCATGTATGGAAGAACCCCGGCAGGCATCTGCCAATAAAAAGGGTCAATTTTTGGAGGGCTTGTCAAAAGCCATTGCTTGTTGCTTTTACATCCATGTATGGAAGAACCCCGGCAGGCATCTGCCCAAAAAAAAAGTCAATTTTTGGAGGGCTTGTGAAAAGTCATTGCTTGTTGCTTTTACATCCATGTATGGAAGAACCCCGGCAGGCATCTGCCAATAAAAAGGGTCAATTTTTGGAGGGCTTGTGAAAAGCCATTGCTTGTTGCTTTTACGTCCATGTATGGAAGAACCCCGGCAGGCATCTGCCAAAAAAAGCGTCAATTTTTTTAGGGCTTGTGAAAAGCCATTGCTTGTTACTTTTACATCCATTTATGGAAGAACCCCGGCAGGCATCTGCCAAAAAAAGCGTCAATTTTTGGAGGGCTTGTGAAAAGCCATTGCTTGTTGCTTTTACATCCATTTATGGAAGAACCCCGGCAGGCATCTGCCAAAAAAAGCATCAATTTTTTTAGGGCTTGTGAAAAGCCATTGCTTGTTGCTTTTACATCCATGTATGGAAGAACCCCGGCAGGCATCTGCCAAAAAAAAAGAGTAAATTTTTGGAGGGCTTGTGAAAAGCCATTGCTTGTTGCTTTTACATCAATGTATGGAAGAACCCCGGCAGGCATCTGCCCAAAAAAAAGAGTAAATTTTTGGAGGGCTTGTGAAAAGTCATTGCTTGTTGCTTTTACATCCATGTATGGAAGAACCCCGGCAGGCATCTGCCCAAAAAAAAGCGTAAATTTTTGAAGGGCTTGTGAAAAGCCATTGCTTGTTGCTTTTACATCCATCTATGGAAGAACCCCGGCAGGCATCTGCCAAAAAAAGCGTACATTTTTGGAGGGCTTGTGAAAAGCCATTACTTGTTGCTTTTACATCCATGTATGGAAGAACCCCGGCAGGCATCTGCCAAAAAAAAGGGTCAATTTTTGGAGGGCTTGTGAAAAGTCATTGCTTGTTGCTTTTACATCCATGTATGGAAGAACCCCGGCAGGCATCTGCCAATAAAAAGGGTCAATTTTTGGAGGGCTTGTGAAAAGCCATTGCTTGTTGCTTTTACGTCCATGTATGGAAGAACCCCGGCAGGCATCTGCCAAAAAAAGCGTCAATTTTTGTAGGGCTTGTGAAAAGCCATTGCTTGTTGCTTTTACATCCATGTATGGAAGAACCCCGGCAGGCATCTGCCAAAAAAAGCGTCAATTTTTGGAGGGCTTGTGAAAAGCCATTGCTTGTTGCTTTTACATCCATGTATGGAAGAACCCCGGCAGGCATCTGCCAAAAAAAGCGTCAATTTTTGGAGGGCTTGTGAAAAGCCATTGCTTGTTGCTTTTACATCCATGTATGGAAGAACCCCGGCAGGCATCTGCCAAAAAAAGCGTCAATTTTTGTAGGGCTTGTGAAAAGCCATTGCTTGTTGCTTTTACATCCATGTATTGAAGAACCCCGGCAGGCATCTGCCAAAAAAAAGGGTCACTTTTTGGAGGGCTTGTGAAAAGTCATGGCTTGTTGCTTTTACATCTATCTATGGAAGAACCCCGGCAGGCATCTGCCAATAAAAAGAGTAAATATTTGGAGGGCTTTTGAAAAGTCATTGCTTGTTGCTTTTACGTCCATGTATGGAAGAACCCCGGCAGGCATCTGCCAATAAAAAGAGTAAATATTTGGAGGGCTTTTGAAAAGTCATTGCTTGTTGCTTTTACGTCCATGTATGGAAGAACCCCGGCAGGCATCTGCCAAAAAAAAGGGTAAATTTTTGAAGGGCTTGTGAAAAGCCATTGCTTGTTGCTTTTACATCCATCTATGGAAGAACCCCGGCAGGCATCTGCCAAAAAAATCGTCAATTTTTGGAGGGCTTGTGAAAAGCCATTGTTTGTTGCTTTTGCATCCATGTATGGAAGAACCCCGGCAGGCATCTGCCAAAAAAAAGGGTCAATTTTTGGAGGGCTTGTGAAAAGCCATTGCTTGTTGCTTTTACATCCATGTATGGAAGAACCCCGGCAGGCATCTGCCAATAAAAAGGGTCAATTTTTGGAGGGCTTGTCAAAAGCCATTGCTTGTTGCTTTTACATCCATGTATGGAAGAACCCCGGCAGGCATCTGCCAATAAAAAGGGTCAATTTTTGGAGGGCTTGTGAAAAGCCATTGCTTGTTGCTTTTACATCCATGTATGGAAGAACCCCGGCAGGCATCTGCCAAAAAAAGCGTCAATTTTTTTAGGGCTTGTGAAAAGCCATTGCTTGTTACTTTTACATCCATTTATGGAAGAACCCCGGCAGGCATCTGCCAAAAAAAGCGTCAATTTTTGGAGGGCTTGTGAAAAGCCATTGCTTGTTGCTTTTACATCCATTTATGGAAGAACCCCGGCAGGCATCTGCCAAAAAAAGCATCAATTTTTTTAGGGCTTGTGAAAAGTCATTGCTTGTTGCTTTTACATCCATGTATGGAAGAACCCCGGCAGGCATCTGCCAAAAAAAGCGTCAATTTTTTTAGGGCTTGTGAAAAGCCATTGCTTGTTACTTTTACATCCATTTATGGAAGAACCCCGGCAGGCATCTGCCAAAAAAAGCGTCAATTTTTGGAGGGCTTGTGAAAAGCCATTGCTTGTTGCTTTTACATCCATTTATGGAAGAACCCCGGCAGGCATCTGCCAAAAAAAGCATCAATTTTTTTAGGGCTTGTGAAAAGTCATTGCTTGTTGCTTTTACATCCATGTATGGAAGAACCCCGGCAGGCATCTGCCAATAAAAAGAGTAAATATTTGGAGGGCTTTTGAAAAGCCATTGCTTGTTGCTTTTACATCCATGTATGGAAGAACCCCGGCAGGCATCTGCCAATAAAAAGGGTCAATTTTTGGAGGGCTTGTGAAAAGCCATTGCTTGTTGCTTTTACGTCCATGTATGGAAGAACCCCGGCAGGCATCTGCCAAAAAAAGCGTCAATTTTTTTAGAGCTTGTGAAAAGCCATTGCTTGTTACTTTTACATCCATTTATGGAAGAACCCCGGCAGGCATCTGCCAAAAAAAGCGTCAATTTTTGGAGGGCTTGTGAAAAGCCATTGCTTGTTGCTTTTACATCCATTTATGGAAGAACCCCGGCAGGCATCTGCCAAAAAAAGCATCAATTTTTTTAGGGCTTGTGAAAAGTCATTGCTTGTTGCTTTTACATCCATGTATGGAAGAACCCCGGCAGGCATCTGCCAATAAAAAGGGTCAATTTTTGGAGGGCTTGTGAAAAGCCATTGCTTGTTGCTTTTACATCCATGTATGGAAGAACCCCGGCAGGCATCTGCCAAAAAAAGCGTCAATTTTTGGAGGGCTTGTGAAAAGCCATTGCTTGTTGCTTTTACATCCATTTATGGAAGAACCCCGGCAGGCATCTGCCAAAAAAAGCATCAATTTTTTTAGGGCTTGTGAAAAGTCATTGCTTGTTGCTTTTACATCCATGTATGGAAGAACCCCGGCAGGCATCTGCCAATAAAAAGAGTAAATATTTGGAGGGCTTTTGAAAAGTCATTGCTTGTTGCTTTTACATCCATGTATGGAAGAACCCCGGCAGGCATCTGCCAAAAAAAGTGACAGGAGCTTACCTGACTGAAACTCACTTGTGAAGTTATAGCAGCTACCTAACAAAAAAACATTGCTGAAGTCACAATAGTTTATGTGACTGAAACCCTCTTGTGATGTCACAGCAGCTTCCCTGATGGAAACACTGACAAATGACACCGTCATAGCAGCTATTTGCACACGCCACTAAGGGACGATCACTACATAAAGATGTACAATTACACCCCTTGAGTTAAACACTAGCTATATAAATATGTAGTGAGCTCCCCCTAGTGGCTGCTGTATACACCCAGAGATATACTGTATATCACAAGTCAGAAAACAGAGCTCCCCAGATATATTATGACATTTATTGGCACAGAATTTTGGATCCAAAAACATAATAAAGGATGTTACCTTTAATAAAGGTGGAGTACACTTGCTGGAGCTCTCAGTTGGACGTGGGACCCATTCTGAGTTTTGCTTTAGGGCCTTAGGATTTTTGCACATGATCCTGGTCACAAGTGTATAACAACCAAGGTAGAAGGCTAAGGGCAGACATATTATTGGTGTTGGGCCCATATACTGTTCAGCTGTCTGTGTCTGCCGCTGTATCAGACATAGCAGCTTTTATAGAATCCAGCATCTAAGGGGTCATCTCCATATTATTAAAGGGGAGGAATAGTTGGGATTCACTGTGCATGATGGAGGGGCGGCAGAATTTTTTTTTTGTGCACCTACAGGGACTGAAAACCATACAAATCATAACTCTCAATTTCCTGGACACACTTGCTGCTGGTGATGATCATCTTTGCAGTGAGGCCCGTTCTGTTTTTCTCCTGCGCCCCATGGCTCCTTGTTACACCCCTGTTTAGGGAGCCACATTTTATACAGTTAGGTCCAGAATTATTTGGACAGTGACACAGTCTTCATGATTTGGGCTCTATTTGAAATGAAACAACTGAGATGCAATTGAAGTGTAAACTTTCAGGTTTAATAAAAGGGGTTGAACAAAAATAACCTGTGAAACGTTTAGGAATTGTAACCATTTTTCTACACAACCTACTCATTTCAGGGGCTCAAAAGTAATTGGACAAATTAACATTACCATAAATAAAATGTTTTTTATTTTTAATACTTTGTAGCGAATCCTTTGCAGGCAATGACTGCCTGAAGTCTGGAACCATGGACATCACCACACGCTGGGTTTCCTCCTTTGTGATGCTTTGCCCGGCCTTTACTGCAGCGGTCTTCAGTTGTTGCTTGTTTGTGGGTCTTTCTGCCTTAAATTTTGTCTTAAGCAAGTGAAATGCAGCTCGATCGGGTTGAGATCTGGTGATTTACTTGGCCAATGCAGAATATTCCACTTCTTTGCCTTAAAGAACTCCTGGGTTTCTTTCGCAATATGTTTTGGGTCATTGTCCATCTGTCCTGTGAAGCGACGTCCTTGCTGCATTTGGTTGAATCTGAGCAGAAAGTAAATCCCTGAACACTTCAGAATTCATCCGGCTGCTTTTGTCTTCAGTCACATCATCAATAAACACTAGTGACCCAGTGCCTTTGGCAGCCATGCATGCCCATGCCATCACACTGTCTCCACCATGTTTTACAGAGGATGTTTTGTGCTTTGGATCATAAGCCGTTCCAAGCCTTCTCCATACTTTCTTCCTCCCATCATTCTGGTACAGGTTGATCTTAGTTTCATGCTGTTCCAGAACTGGGCGGCTTCTTTACATGTTGTTTGGCAAAGTCTAATCTGGCCTTTCTATTTTTGAGGCTGGTTAATGGTTTGCACCTTGTGGTGAACCCTCTGTATTTGCTCTCATGAAGTCTTCTCTTTATGGTAGACTTAGATACTGTTACTCCTACATCCAGGAGAGTGTTCTTCACTTGGGTAGATATTGTGAAAGGGTTTTTCTTCACCATGGAAAGGATTCTGTGATCATCCACCACTGTTTTCATTCGTGGACGTCCAGGCCTTTTGGAGTTCACGAGATTACCAGTGCGCTCTTTCTTTTCAAGAATGTATCAAACAGTTTATTTGGCCACTCCTAACATTTGTGCTATCTTTCTGATGGATTTCTTCATTTTTTTCAGCCTAACGATGGTCTGTTTCACTTACATTGAGAGCTCCTTTGACCTCATGTTGTGGGTTCACAGCAACAGCTTCCAAATGCAAATGCCACATCTGGAATCAACACCAGACCTTTTACCTGCTTAATTGATGCTGGATTAACGAGGGGAATAGCCCATGCAGCCCATTAAATAGACAATGAGATAATTGTTCAATTACCTTTGGTCCCTTGAAAAAGAGGCAGCTACATATTAAAGAGCTATAATTCCTAAGACATTCCTCAAATTAGGATGTGAATACCCTCAAATTAAAGATGAGAGTCTGCACTTTAAGCCCATGTTGATTATATAATTGTATATTCAATGTTTTTAAAAAAAACGCTAAAATGCCAAAACTTGTGTCACTGTCCAAATAATTCCGCACCTAACTGTAACGTAAGACTTGTTAATGAATTGGAGCTCCCGTAAAGCTTGGTTCTTTATCCGAGTGCAGTATTATTCTGTAAATCCAACAGTAGAGGGATCTGACAGATCCCAGATTATCAGACATTCTGTACGATTAGATGAAAAATAAACAAGTTTATAAAATGTCCTTGTAGAAGTAGAAATCCGGGAGTCTCATCATAGCTTCTCCCTCCTAAGTCTTCTGCTTCTTGTTTTCTCAGATTCCAGATTATCTTACAATTTGGGGTCGGTTTATCAGAATTTCCAGAATACTGAATTCCGGATTAAAAGAACTTTTCTCTTTTTTTGTATTACACACATAAACCAACACTCAATCACCGGTATAAAAAAAGACAAAGACGACAAGAATAAGTAGTAAACAGCGGAACCGTTTATTATAACAAATATCCACAAAAACAGCAGAAACAGATTCAAAGATCTTACAAATATTTTATAAAGGTCCAAAACATGTAGAGAATTGTTATATTTCATACATTACAGGGGTTGTCTGGCCCTACTACAGCATTGTTATATGGGGGCACTCATACAGGACCCTTATTAGTCAGCGGGACCCCAGAGCAGCTACAAAAGACGTCTCTATAGATAGATTATAGTAACTCACATCAGTCCCTGTCCCCAGAGGGGCTCACAATCTAATTTCCTCATCGCACTCACACACCAGGGACCCTTTCACTTCCAGCACATGGGAAGGATGCACCATTTTATAAAAAAGCGACACCCACCCCATTGTGGCACCAAAAACTAGAAAGAACATGAAATTACTCTATTAATA